>NC_089222.1:133408943-133708943 GCF_963924675.1 Phocoena phocoena
GACCCCTCGTTCTTTGCCCAGAAGAAAGTATAAGATAAAGGGCAGCATTTGATCTGAAAGTCTCAATAATTCCCCAAAAAAGTTCAATAAGAAAAGTGTAGAAGGGGCTGCAATAAGACACTGAAAATGAAAAGAGGTGGGAAGATGGGGATAAAACTGAATTCTCTCCCCGTCCTAGTCTGCCAGGGCTGCCATAACAAAGCACCACAGACGGGGTGGCTTAAACAACAGAAATGCGTTTTCTCGCAGCTCTGGAGGCTGGGAAGTCTGAGATCAAGGTGTCGGCAGGTTGGTTTCTCCTGAGGCCTCTCTCCTCATCTTGTAGATGGCTGCCTGCTCGCTGTGGGCTCACCTGGTCCTTCCTCTGTGTTCAGGCATCTCTGGTGTCTGTGCGTGTGTCCAAATTTCCTCTTTTTATAAGGACACCAGTCAGATTGGATTAGGGCCACCCTAATGGCCTCGTTTTACCTTACTTCTTTATAGGCTCTATTTCCAAATGCAGTTACATTCTGAGGTACTTGGGGGTCAGGGCCTCAGTATATGAATTTGAGGGCATAAAATTAAGCCCATAACACTTCTTCATACTGTAATTTGAAATGCTGAATTGTATGTTCACAGAACTAAAGAACCCATGTGATGGAAACAACTCAAGTGCCCATCAACAGACGACTGGCTTAAGAAGATATGGTATGTATATATATATATACATACATACGTGTGCTTGTGTGTGTGTGTGTGTCTATGTAATGGAATACTACTAAGCCATAAAAACGAATGAAATATTGCCATTTGCAGCAACATGCATGGACCTAAGAGAATATTATACTTTGTGAAGTCAGACAGAGAAAGACAAATATTATATGACATCACTTAAACGTGGAATCTAGAAAATAATACAAATTAATCTATATACAAAACAGAAACAGACTCAGACCAAGAAAACAAACTTATGGTTACCAAGGGGAAAGGGAGGGGAGGAGGGATAAATTAGGAGTATGGGATTAACAGATACAAACTACTATACACAAAATAGACAAACAGCAAGGACCTACTGCACAGCACAGGGAACTATGTTCAGTATCTTGTGATAACCTATAATGGAAAATAATCTGAAATATACATATATAAAACTGAACCACTTTGCTGTACACCCGGAACTAACACAACATTGTAAGTTAACTATATGTCAATAAAAAGGCAAAATGAATTGAAAAAAGAAAAGTCTTCATGCTTTTAGTTAAATTGACATCCCCCTACTAAAATATATTACAGAATCTGAAAGGAGAAGGAGAAGAAGAAGAAGAATCCATGTGATACAAGGGATAGATGAAGGAGCAGAGAAGTTTTGCTTGGAAAGAGCTTCTGGAGTGAGACGGGGGGAGGCAAGACAGCCAACCACAAATGGTTATGGGGCAGGGTTGGCTTTGTGTCCCAACAGGACACAGTTGGCATCAACGGGAGGAAGTTTCAGGGAGACAGACCTCCATTCCCTGCAGGGAACAACTTTCTAACAATTCACTGGCTCAACCAAGGACCAGGCTGCCCAGCATCAGCCTCTTCAGACTGCCTTTTGTACCTTCCTTTGGTGTTAACAAAGGCCAGCCTACACGTATCTCGTGTCAACCCTACAACGTGGGAGCAGGCACCGCTTGGCATCACTCCACAAAGGGACAATGGAAGGGCCAGCCTCAGAAAGGGCAGGTGACTTAGCTAATCCAAGTCAGAGCCAGGGCTGGAACCCAGACTCTCTGCCTCTCGGCCTTCTGTTCTCCTCTCAGCTCCATAATGACAACGGCAGCAAAGGCTCACGTGACATTCCTCAGCCAGGGTGTCACAGAGAAGATTCTGGAGTTGGGAGGACCTTATCAATCCCTCCAACTCTAAAATCCCAATCTAGAGGCAATCACGGTAGAAGCGCAGGGAATGGTGGGGAAAGACTCCTGAGGGATGATTCTCAACAGTGATGTCAGCGTCCTCAAAACCAGCCACAACTCAGCTACATGACATACTGGAAAAGGCAAGGCTATGAAAATGGCAAAAAGATCAGTGGTTGCCAGGGGCTGGGGGGAAAGAGAGATGAACAGGCAGAGCACAGAGGATTTTTAAGGCACTGAAACTACTATATGACACTATAATGGTAGTTATATGTCACTACACATTAATCCAAACACACAGAATGTGCACCAACCAACCGCGAGCCCTGATGTAAACTATGGATTCTAGGTAACGATGTGTCGGTGTAGATTCGTTGATTGTAACCAATGCAGCACTCTGGTGAGGGCCGTCGATCATGGGGCAGGCCGTGCATGTGCGGAGACAGGGGATATACGGAAACTCTCTCAACTTTCGGCTCCATTTTGCTATGAACTAAAACTGCTCTATAAACCAAACTCTATTAACAAAAAACAAACAAAAACAAAAACTAGCCGCAACAGGTCATCTACAACCATTTCACCAGCCTGGGCGTCAGAACTCTTAATGTTGCATCCCAGTCACTTTTTAAACTTTGGGTTCATAAACCCAAAGACAGGGACGTTGGAAGCCAGAAAGGCTCTCGGAACAATTCTGCTTCAACCTCATCCCCTCACAGATGAGGAATCCAAAGAAAGTTCTTCCTTGTTTTATTTTATTTATTTTGCTCCAGAGAATATAAAGGATTTAAGAGATAAGCCAATAATGGTGTTTTCTAAAAGCTTGAAACAATGTTCAAAATCATAAACACAAAAAGTTCAGTCTACCTGAAAAGCAAAGAGAGAGAGAGATTCTTTATTATTATGTTAACAGTAACAAAATTAAATTAAATAATTAAGACCCAGTGCAGATTAGGCATGGTGACGTTAATATACTCACACATACGAACTGATCAAGACTTTTTTTTTTTTTTTTGATCAAAACGCTTTAAAGCAGTTTTGAAACAGGAGGGAAGGGGGCAGGGCACAACCTTTGAAAGAATGACATAGCCCGAGGACATGACATAAACTGATTAGAGCCAAATGGGTCCAAGATGGCGGACAAGTCGACTTCCACTAGACCTTGAGCCTCAGTATACGCTCACTGTAACACATCAGCAAGGTAAATGACACACCCACAGGTGCCATGACAGTTCCAAGGCCAACCAAAAGGATCAAAAAGTGGGCGGTGGCCCAATTCCTGGAAATCCCCGCCCCTTCGCGAAATAGCTGGAATACTCCTCCCACTCATTAGCCTATGAAATTACCCACCCCTATAAAAACTGACAATCCTGGTGCCTTTCTCACCTTCTGAGATGGCCCACACTCTGTCTGTGGAATGTGTCTCTCTCTAAATAAATCCGCTTCTTACCCATCACTTTGTCCCTCACTGAATTCTTTCCGAGATGGGGCATTAAGAACCTGACCTTCATTAAGTCCTGAAACCAGGTGTGTGATGTCAGTTGGAAGACCATGGGTTTTGGCCTGGCTCCAATCCCAGCCACGTGGGTTCGAGTCCCGGCCGGGTGGGTTCAAGTGCCAATCAGGGTTTTGGTCGGGTTTGAATCCCAGCCACGTGGGTTCGAGTCCCAGTCTGAGGTGCACAGTTTCAGTTTGGTAATTCAAATCAAGAGCCATTTTTTAAATGTCATATTTAATACAGATACCATATCCTGAGAATTTAGCCTGAGAAAAACAAGTTTAAAAAAAAAAAGGAAAAAAGCAAAGTATACATCAAGAACTTCAAGGAATCTTAAGATAGTGATTAAAAAAAGAAACACAACAAATATTCAATTACAGGAGGATGGTTATGTAAGTGATTAGCTCACTGCAACATGTGACCATCGTAAACAACAAGTATGGACATAACCATACTTGCTTATATTTTATATATACTACTTTTATATTTTCTTAATTGATAAAAGGTTAATACCAACTTACTTTATAAAAATCAAAAGAAGAGCTTCCCTGGTGGCGCAGTGGTTGAGAGTCCGCCTGCCGATGCAGGGGACACGGGTTCGTGCCCCAGTCCGGGAAGATCCCACATGCCGCGGAGCGGCTGGGCCCATGAGCCATGACCGCTGAGCCTGCGTGTCCGGAGCCTGTGCTCCGCAACGGGAGAGGCCACAACAGTGAGAGGCCCACGTACCGCAAAAAAAAAAAAAAAAAAAAAAAAAAACAAATCAAAAGAAAATGTCTTGAAACAGATACCATACAATTATTACGTGGTCTCCCTACTGACCTGAAACGACAGAAGGCATTTAAGGAAGGCATGCTATGTCAAAAACAAAGACTAACCCAAGGGATATATGTTACTTTACAAATCTGATTGCAGAAAAACTAGTTGGTTTGCCTACTTTTGTTGTTGTGGTTGTTGGTTTAGTTTTTTTGTTTGTTTTTTGCTGATACGCTGGTGCCCTAGTAAACTTCAGTGGCAACCAGTGAGGTTTGTTATGTTTTACATTATTATGAAATTTTACATATCTGATATGATTCAGTGAATTGTAATTATTGTTCTTTTTTCTGAAGTCTAGATTTTTCCCATTAGTTTCTTTTTTAATTTTATTGAAGTATAGTTGATTTACAATGTTGTGTTTAATTTCTACTGTACAGCAAAGGAACTCTCTTATATATTCTTTTTCATATTCTTTTCCATTATGGTCTATCACAGGATATTGAGTGCAGTTCCCTGTGCTATACAGTAGGACCTTGTTGTCTGGCCTAGTTCTAAAACTAATCACAGAATCCATTTTCTTAATGGTCCAGACATTTTGCCAATTCTTTCAGCTCAACAGAACTTCCATCAACAAATGTCGTGATCAGTTCATCCCCACGAGCAGTCTGTACCTGCGTGTAAGTACAGTTCTTTTTACATTTGTCCACGTTGCTACTTTATAGGAGTTGATAACGCAATGTCCCACGGAAAGAAACAAAATACAAAGCTGTATCTATGCAAGAGTTACAAATATGTAAAAAGGGCAGGAAATGATAAGAAAGAACAGAGAAATACCAAAAGCAACAATGTGTTCTCATAGCAGCAGTGTTGGAGAATGGCCCCTTTTAAATGTACTTGATTGTTCTTAAAACAAACATACAGCAAATAAAAATACATTTTAAAGAGTAAGCTGATCTGTGCAGCACGCAGTTCCTTTAGAAGCTCCTGCTGCCCCCGACTAGCAAATAGTTTGGCAGTGCCAAAGCAGAGGCCTGAACCCTTATCTGATTTCAACCAGCAATTTGAGACTCACTTTCTCTAGAGCCAGTGGCCCTCATCCCTCCCTCTGTGGTCACATGCAATTAATGCTCTGCTCTCAACACTGCACCCACCACATGCTACAAGTCATCCATCAAGGGACCACCCTCCATGAAGATGCCCTTTACCATTTGGTCCCTCTGCATATTGTGGGATACTTTTACCTCCCAGCCACAGTGCATTCTCCTGCAGGCACAGGACTCCACCTCTTGCTACTTCTACCAGCCCCCATCCCTCACTTCCACCCTCAGGCTCTTCCATTATTTTCTGCACAGAGAATTTCAGTATCCAGGTATAAATTCCTCCCCCATCCATCTGCAGGCTAGGTCCTGGGCCGCTTAGCCCCAAGCCCCCATGACCCTTAACAAAGTCCAGGTGTGGAACAGCTCACCTCAGAATTAAAGACATATTGGTGCAATGCTCTCGTACTTTGTCTTTGTTTTCTGGTTCCTGTTTATCTGCTGGTTCCAAACTGTGTGCCTGGATGCTTGCTCACCGCTATGGACTGAATATTTGTATCCTCTAAAAACTCACATGGTGAAGCCCTAATCCCCACTGTGATGGGGGGGTGCAATTTGGAGAGGTAATTAGATTTAGATCAGGTCATGATGGTGGAGCCCCCATGATGAAATCTAATGTCCTTATAAAAAGAAGACAAGAGAAGAATTCTCTGTGTGTGCATGCAACAAGGAAAGGCCATTGTTGAAGGCCAACCATCTTCAAAGGCTGTTGAAGCCACAACCAGGAAGAGGGCTCTCCCCAAGAACCTGACCATTCAGGTACCCCGATCTCAGGACTTCCAGCCTCCAGAACTGTGAGAAGTAAATGTCTGCTGTTTAATTCACCCAGCCTATGCTGTTTCATTACAGCAACTCGAACTAAGACACCCACCCACCCATCTTCCCCCTCAGAATGCATGCTGCCTAGTTTTCGCTCTTGCTATAGCATCAGCTTCATCCTGGCTGAAGACTGCTCCCCAGCAACTAAGATACCTTCTTGCCAGTGGGTCCTTGCCAGTGGGTCCTTAGGGAATATGCCTGTCCCTAGTCCCTCCTGAGAACAGCCTTTATCACCTTAGGCTTCTCATCCCTTAGCTGCCACCTTGCAGAGCCCACCGTCTTGGCAAAGACCAGAGCACCATGCATATATCCTGACTGCTGATGTGGTAAGCTGGGGGCAAGTGTATCCTAACCTATATCGAGCTCCTCCACAGGGGCGCCATGGGCAAAACCAAGATCAATTTGGCTGAGACCCTGCCCTCAAAAAGGCTGCAGTCTAGGGTCAACCCCATTCTCATGTCCCCTCTGGGGATCCCAGAATCCACAACTCTTCCCAGGAAAACTGGGTAACTGTTCTGTCTTTGGGGCTTCTCTTCAATGTCTATTGGGAGCGTATGATGACCTGTAATCTGCAATACCATGGTAATCACGTGTCACTTGGTGCCTGAAGATTAGGTGAGATTTCCAGCTGGGCTTCTCCACTTGGTTTCTTTGGGCTAATTGTGAACCTTCCAAGCCACGATTTTTCTTGACCATAGAGTGCGCTTAGTAGGACGTTTCTTGAAGTGACTGTGAAATCCAAATGACGAACTTTTGAGAAGACTTTCCAGGAGAAAAAAAGTTTGCAGCCTAGGAAAAGTGTTCACAGAGACACAGACAGACTATGATAACACACCTAAAAGAGCCATTAGGAAATTCCCTGATGCTCCAGTGGTGAGGACTCAGCACTTTCACTGCAGGGGCCCGAGTTCGATCCCTGGTCAGGGAATTAAGATCCTGCAAGCCGTGCGGCACAGCCAAAAATAAATAAATAAATTAATTAATTAAAATAAAAGAATCATTAAACACTAGAACATCAAGGAAACGGCATAAGGATGGCTGATTTCAACGAGACCTGGAAGAAGGGCAAGCAAAAATGGGAACAGTCCAGATCTAGACACAACGCATGCAAAGAAATGAGAATAGGATACATCCCAGGGCAAACAGGACTCCTGTTTCACTGGCTCTAAGTATTTGAGAAAGGAGGCCTGAGAGATAAAATGGGAAAGCAGGGCTGGGACCAAAGGACTAGATAGAGTCTTTGAAAGCTTAAAACACATGGTGACATATCAGAGCTAAGCTTTAGGAAAGTCACATTTCTCAGCAGTAAGTACACACCCATATTACATGTTCTTAAGTCATTTTAACAGGCAGTCTAATGGAGTGGTTGGACATCCTTGTGGCTTAAACTGCGTCCCCCAAAAAGATATGTTTAAGCCCTAACCTGTAGTAACTATGACTATGACCTTATTTGGAAACTGGGTCTTTGCAGACATAGTCAAGATGAGGTCATATAGGATTAGGACGGGCCCTACATCCAATAATTTGTATCTTAATAGAGAGAGGAAGAGATTTAGAAACAGACACACAGCCACAAGAGAAGATGGCCATGTGAAGAAGGAGGCTGAGATTGGAGTGACGTCGTCACAAGCCCAAGGAATTCACAAGGAATGCCAACGGCCAGCAGAAGCTGAAAAAGGCAAGAAAAGATTCTACCCTGGAACCTTTGGGGAGAACATGGCCTTGTCAACATCTTGATTTTGAACATCCAGCACTGTGAGAGAATAAATGTCTGTTGTCTTAGGTCATCCAGTTTGAGGCACCTTTTACTGGCAGCCCCAGCACAAACATGAATTAAGCTTGACTTGAAAATCATCAGGGCTTTAAGACCTTCAGAGAAGATGGGCTAGTTCATGAACAAGGAAGCAATCCTAGAGAAAAACTGAGGTCATGAGGTACAACTGTGATTGGAACTGTGGATGTAAGACTGCTGTCCAAGGGGAAAGGAGTATAAAGAAAGGGATGCAGTCAACGCTCGAAGGTCAACAACTCCCTGATGATGGAGGGTCTGGGTTCAATCCTATCCTGATAGGGTCAGTCAACAATAGGGCTAATCCTTCCATTGATATTTAATCACTGGGATTCTTGGCTGCCCCCAAGGGCTTTCTCATCTTTGTTCTTTCCAGGGCCAGAATCCACAGTCTTTATTCTTCCCGAAATCCTAACTTTTGAGAAGACACTTCGCTATTAATCCCCATGTGTAAGTGGATTACAAAAAAAAAAAATTGGGAGATTAAGTTTCTACTACTTGCCACCTACCCAAAGATGGATGTGTATTTAATTAATGCAATGTTTTTCTGATTATACTATTAACCCGTACTGATTGTAAAGTCTTTCAGTTAGAGAAAATTATGCCTAGGAAAATAAGATTTGCACTTACCTTCAACACTAAAAGACATTCGTTGTTGCTATTTGGCTATATTTACTATTGGTATCTGATGTATTTAAGAGAAATACTTTATAATTAAAGAAAAAAAAAACTTTGAAGATGAGTTATTTGGGAAGAATCATCCGGACAGACAAAGAAAGTGTAAGGAAAAACCCACAGAACGTCTGAGAAAAATGGAGAAGGGTGAGCCCAGGTAATCAAAGGCCATTAACCATTTTAACACTGCCAGAGGCCAGAGAGATTTTATTCAAACTAAAGGAGGAAATTCAAAAACGTGACTCTCACAGCATCCTTAAGTTAGATGAAATACTCAGGGCATTAAACTATCAAACTTGACTCATGTCCTAATTAAGCTGTCCATTTCAGAATTCCACCAAATAACTTTTCCATGATGGAAACCTTAATATTTAAGGTACGTTACTATCTCCTTCGGAGAGTTCCCTTTTTTCCCAAAGTATGGTTTTCTAGCAACCGTAACACAGCAACCAAGACCATACCTGCTGCCCTTGGTACCAGTCTCCCCAAAGAGCTGTATGTATAGACCTGCACGTATAACCCTTGGCTGTCTTAGCTGTGGCTGGGCCCCAGAATGTTGGAGGAGCTGGGTCCATATGCTGTAATAATGTCCAGACGTTATACATGGCCAATTGCTAGTTGCCAGCAGGCCTATAAATTCACTTTTCATAACTTAGATGGGATTCAGAACTGCTGTATCACGGGCTAAAAGGACACAAATTACTGCAATTAAAATTCAGAGGCTATCTGTGAGGAATAATTTTAGCCCTTCTCACTCAAATAAGCTACATTAACTAGTCCTGGTTTAAAGAACAGGCCGTTCCCTTGGACCTCTAAAGACTCCGAGGTCCTCAACTAATCTGCAACACCTACCAAAAGAGTCCATCTGCTTTTGACCCCATTTCCTCCAAGAAAGAGAAGGTCATTTGGGTTCTCTTACTTGAACTGAGCTGAAATCATGACACATGCTCCCACAAACCTTTTTCTTTAAGGTAATTTAAATGCTTTGATCCAACTGGTGAGCAGTCACAGGACCAAAGTTGCAGGCATTCAAGGCATTCGATCCCCAAATTAAAGCAATTAACTGTCAAAGAAGGGAAGGAAAAAATAAGGAAAAAAACCACAGGATTCATTTTTTCAATCAATTTTAAAACAATTAGATTGTTAAATTGTTTAGGTTAAGTGAAAACCATAGTTATGAGGCTTAATTTTTTAAACGACAATGAAATGTTAAAGTTCCAGTGGCATAACTGTAGAATTGAAATAATTTCTAATCAGAGGTTTCAAGGTGAGATAATTATTCCAACATTCATAAGACTTTTTCTAAAACCTCACAGTAGATCTTGCGCTGCACTTGGAACATTTTTTCTAAAACTATTTTTCATGCTCCACAAACTGCTTAAGAAGAGGAACATTATAATTATCAGCCTGCAAATATTTTTCCCTCCCATAACAGGGACCAGAACAGAATTCAGGGAACAGTTATTAGCAACATCCGGAAGCCTTTAAATAGTGGAACTTAGTCAAGCACTGAGAAGCCCAAAACGCCTGAAATTATTCTCCAATTTTTCAGAACTCTGTCTGAAAAAAGAAAGACACTTTATTAACTTAATTCCAGCTAAAATAATAACCAAAGTGTTTAAAATAACCAAAATAATCTGATGCCTCAAGATAGCTAGCTTCCAAATATCTACAAAACATAAGCTCCTTTTCTATGTAAAGAAACTTAAATAGGCAGATCTCTAACAGTATTTGTGTCTTTTGAATGCAGGGTTTCCCAGCCTCAGCACCACTGACTACGGACCAGATAATTCTTCGCCTGGGGAACTGCCCCATGCCTTGCTGGATGTTAGCAACATACCTGGCCTGTACCAGCTAGATGCCAGGTACCTCCTTGCTTCTAGGCAGATGCTAGGTACCTCTCCAGTAGAACAACCAAAAATATCTCCAGACATTTCCAAATGTTGCCTGGTGAGCAAAATTGGCCCCAGTTAAGAACCCCTGTCCTAACATAACACAATAAAAAATATTTCAACCAACAAAAAAAATTTATCACCCAAAAGCTGATACCCAAAGACAGCTCCCTTTCAAGTTACCTTGGAAATATACCCTTCCACAGCTTTGGTAAATAAATTAAATAACTCAGTCATTCACACAGTTTTTAAAGTAAACAAAGTATTGCTCTTTTTTTTTAATGTGAAATCAGAGATTTAAAATATAATGTCTCTCCAGTGCTTCTTTTCTCAATCTATAACTTAAGTCATGCCAGTATAGCTACAGAAAATATGAAACTAGTATAGCCTGGCTATAGAGTGCAAAGTTAACAGTTATTGACAGTCATAACTAAGCAAACATCTTTACTGCTCTTCAGCTTTTCAAAAGCAAACAGTATGTAAAGGATGCCATCAGAAAAGTGAAACGATTATCTACAGAATGAAGAAAATGTTTGCAAATCATATATCTGACAAGGAATCTATATCTAGAATACGCAAAGAATCCTCACAATTTAATAGAGACAGAAACCAAACTTTAAAATGAACAAAGGGTCTGAACAGACATTTATCCAAAGAAAATACACAATTAGCCAATGGGCACATGAAAAGATGCTCATCATTATTAGGTACCAGGGAAATGCAAATCAAAACCGAAAGGAGATAGCTCCTATCACCCGCTAGGATGACTACAAACAAAAAAACAGGTAATAACAAATGCAAGGATATGGAGAAATTGGAATCTTCATTCACTGCTAGTGGGAATGTAAGATGGTACAGTCACTTTGGAAAACAATCTAGCAGTTCCTCAGAAGTTTAAACATAGAATTACCATATGACCCAGCAATTCCACTCCTAGGTATATACCAAAAAGAATTTAAAACAAGTATTCAAACAAATATTTGTACACTGGCGTTTACAGCAGCAACTACTCACAATAGTCAACAGGTGGAAATAACCCAAATGCCCATCAACTGATAAATGAATATAAATAAAATGTGGTATATCCATACAATGAAATATTGTTCATCAATAAAAAGTAACGAAGTACTGACATGCCACAACACGGAAGACCCTTGAAAACATTATGCTGACAGAAGATAGTCACAGAAGACCACATATTATATGATTCCATTTATATGTAATGTCCAGAGTCGGCAAATCTACAGAGATGGAATATAGATTAGTGGTTACCGGAGGCTGGCGGGATGGGTATGGGAGGGAAGCAAGTGATAACGGATGTGGGTTTCCTTTGGAGTTGATGAAAATGTTCTAAAATTGATTACAGTGACGGCTGCTAAACTCTGTAAATATACCAAAACCCACTGAACTGTACACTTTAAAGAACTGAATTACATAGTATGTAAATCATATCTTAATAAAGCCATGTTCAAAACAAAAAATAGACAAGGCACAGAAGACTTCGTCGTGCTTGTCGTGCTTATAGAACACAATCTCACCAACCCTGACATCTGACAGAAGCTGTAGGTGTAACAGGAAGGGAAGGGGAGAGGAAAGATAGGTCAGGACACTGATATTCTCATTTTACAAAGGGGAAGGAGGTAAGAGTCCCGGTCATTGGTTGATGGAACTAAATATAAGTAACAAAGATTGAACTATAAATATAATCATAAAAATCTGGAGAATAAAGGAAATAAGAAGCAATAAGTAAGCTAAATTGTGATTTATCATAACAGGAAGTCAATAAATAAAAGTGGCATAAACAGATTATTTAGTGATATAAAGACAACCTGTAGAACTAAAAACAAAAATGAACAAAAGTGATTATTTCTGGAGAGTACAGGAGTGGGCGGAAAAAAAAACCAAAATGGGGACAGAACATGTTTTTCACAACAAGCTCATCTATCCTATTAGTTTGTTAATACTACATGGAATCATTACTTTGCACATCGTTTTCAGAAACAAATCAAACTTGGCATTACTTGAGTCGAAGAATCCACGTGAAATAAGAATATACTTGACGTCAGGAAAAACACTGAAGTGGGTCATCATCACTGAGTGAAACTGTGATTTCAATATATTACAGCAAAATTGACTCAAGTTTCATAGCCAAGGACTGCATCCCTAGTTAGGCAGTTTGGAAATGTATGTTAGATCCTTAAGAGAACAAGAAAAACATACAGAGCCCCTACCCTCTCTGTGGCAGTTAAGAAGCGTCATAAGGTCAAAGCTTCACCATGGCAAGAATATTCAAAAGTCCTAACAACTTTTGGATCCAAAGACTTTTTCAATGAAAGAAAGCACATAGGGCATTCTCAGGACACAGCAGGATTTCCCAACTGGGAAAGTATACTACACAGTTACTTAAACATAATCGGGGTTACAATTCTGACACTTGGAACTCAAGATTCCAGGCAGCCAAACTGGGGCTGAGAATGTCAGATGGTAGAATTAGTCATGAAGCCAAGCAACAGGCATGACCAGGAGTGACCAGGGTACCCCAGAGATCTAGGGGCCTTACAGGTATGGAAAGGGACTCCATGGTTATCAGAACCCAGGGGGCTACAGCACGATAAAGAACTTGCCCCCCACATTCCCACTCTCCATGGATATCCTTGTGTGTGTGAGGAGATCAAGGTGCACATTTGGGGGAACTGGTAGTCCAGGGGTTAGGACTCGACACTTTCACTGCCGAGGGCCCGGGTTGAATCCCTGGTCAGGGAACTAAGATTCCACTAGCCATGCCATGCAGCCAAAGAAAAGAGGAACATTTTGCAAAAGAGACCAAAACTAACACATTAGCTCAGTAGTTAGGTCAGGCTCCTGTTAAGTCCAGAAAAACCAAAATGCACATCTGAATGTCATGGCGAGAATAAACCACAGCCCTGAACCTCTAAAACACTGCCCCCAAATCAAGTGGGAACGAGCTAATGAGTTCCTGACTCTCCTAGATATTCCTGCTCAAAATCTTCCTTTGCCCAGAATGCGGCCAAGTGCTCTGTGCCCTGCACAGGAAATGCAGTTGGGTCATAAGAGATCTTGTCCCCAGGATCTGAGAAACCCTGGGATGGTCAGGCTTTGGGCTGGAATCTCTCCGGCAAAGACCCAGGGGGCCACCAACGTGGCTGGCGGAAAGGGGAGGCAAAGCAGACTCCCTCCTGAGGGCCCCACAGATTCAGCCTGCAGACCTGAGGCCCACCTTCTCTTCTGAAAAGCAAGCGGAAAACCCCATCCACGCCACTTCCGTGGTCCTGACAGCTCCACAGGGAGGATTCCCAAACCCAGGACTCCCCCTGACCTCCCGTCCCCCAGAGTTGACGTGGTGACTTTCCAGGGCTCATTATCCCCTCCGCAGAAGGCAGAGGAAGCCAGGAGCAGGAACTAGAACGGATCTGTGTTTACGAGGTGAGCATCTCCTGGCCCAGGAGGAGGGCGGTTAGGCAGGGTATCCTGTCTCCTCCACAGCCACAGAGAACTGTGTTTGGGGTTTTTAAGGACAAGCAACTGAATCTCCTTCGCCTATCCCCCATCCACTCCCCGCCCATCCCAAGCCAAGCTTGGTCCCAGGTCCACTGTCTCCCAATCACGCATCTCCTCACACACCTGTACACTCACCTCTATACTCATCCCTTGGTCTTTAATAAAATCCTTCTGTAGAAGCTGGAATTAAATAATGCAGGGGGATATTGTTTTGTTTTGTTTTTTAACCAAAGACACTTTCCTCCTTCCTTTCATTTCTCCTCCTTCATGAATTCAAAGTGGCCCAAGCCAGAACACACGCGGTACCTTCTTGCTTGGCTCCAAAATGCTACATCCAAGTCTCTCTTTATGGAAAGAAACTCTACGACAGCACCAAGGTTCAAAGGGCCTTGGCCCATTCAGAAACTGAGGATGCGCTCAACTGAAAGCACCTTCCCTCCCACATGGCTCTTCACTGAATCATCACTCTTTGTTCAGCATCCTTTGGATGCACACAGTTGATTGGCTCTTATATTGTGCCAGGTTTTTGTTGGGTTTTTTTTGCTGCTATTTCAGTGAACTGAGACCCCACTTGCAGCCAAACGCAAGGCTCTGAGCTCAGCCTTGGACCAAAAAGGGAAGAATCTCTCTCCACCTAGCAAGAGCTCCAAAGTCTTCTAGAAGAATCTCACACGAGTCCAGGAGGAATCGCTCCATACCCACAGTCTAGGCCTTTGTGAATGTCTTAATGAGGTCCCTGGAGACCACAGGAACAATGAAAGTCTTAGGCTAGAGGGGTGTGGAGGGTGGGAAGGGGATGGAAGGGGAAAACCCACCTAACTTAATATTTTGTACCTTTTACACTAGAGCATTGTTTTATTTTCCAAAAACTCTGTTCCTGGCTGAGTATTGCTTTATTTTTTGAATGCCTCCTTTATTTAATTAAAAAAAAAAGAAATTTAAATAAGTGATTTGGCCTACAATGACGATAGTTTTTTTTAAAAACACAGGAATTATTATATAAAACTAAATATTTAGAGCTGAAGTGACCCGAAGTTTAGAATTGTGAAAAACAGAAGAATTTGGCTGGGGGCCTTGCAAATCTGTTTCTTCTGGTCCCATAGTTGGGGGGGGGGGCGCGGGAAAGAAGGGGGACATGGAAACATACACTCTACCCATTTGCTTAATTTAGAAAGGAAAATGAATATGTATATATACATATATGTATAAACACACACACATCCCCAGTGAAACACTGTTTTAGATACAGGAGTCCAAATGACTGGACACAGTGAAAATAAGGCTCTTTCTCATCCACAAGCCTGCACCTAGGGATTCAGGAATTCCACAGGACCCTCTGTACACTGCCCACAGGAACCAAATTCTCTCTCTGCCTTCTCACCCTCAAGCCACCTGACTCTCAGGCAGAAGCTCCCTGCCATCACTGGCTTCTAGGCAAGGTTTGGATGTGATTCCCACGCTCTTACCTGCATTCCTCATTTGGGAAAGCATAGGCTTGAAGTTCGCATCTATTAAAGTGCTGTCTCACAATACGCGTCTCCTTCAGGCAGTAAGTAACCTCCTTGCATTGCGGAAGGGAAAGAAGAGGTGTTACCACGCGCACCTAGCAGGCCCTCAGCAAAGCTCTGGGGAGAAGTTTCCGCCCAGGCGCTCCAGAACGCCCGGGGTACTGACCGCTCGCCAGAACTCCAGGAATTTGGTGCGGAACGTGGGGAAGACAGGCCAGCACCAAGTCTTCTTTCTGGTCTTAGACGGGCAGGGGAGGAGTGGGGACCTGGGAGAGACAACTGCAGGGGACAGGAGAGGAAGTCTTTGTCCTAGCTCTTTGGATGTGCATTCGAGTGCAGTTAAATGGTCGGGCTAATGAGATTTCCTGACCGTATGCTCCCTTTTAAGTCCAGGCCCCCAACTGATTTGATCCCCAGGCAGCAGCAGGGGGCAAAGCTGCCTTCAAGCATCCCTAAGGGCCAGAGAATTCCCAGAACAAGTGCAGGAAGGATCAGAATCATTTCTGCGACTGGGATTTTATTTTATTGTTTTATTAATTAATTAATTTATTTTTGGCTGTGTTGGGTCTTTTGTTTCTGTGCCAGGGCTTTCTCTAGTTGCGGCGAGCGGGGGCCACTCTTCACTGTGGTGCGCGGGCTTCTCACCATCGCGGCCTCTCTTGTTGCGGAGCACAGGCTCCAGACACGCAGGCTCAGTAGTTGTGGCGCACGGGCTTAGTTGCTCCGAGGCATGTGGGATCTTCCCAGACCGGGGCTCGAACCCGTGTCCCCTGCATTGGCAGGCAGATTCTCA
Source organism: Phocoena phocoena (assembly GCF_963924675.1). NCBI lineage: Eukaryota > Metazoa > Chordata > Mammalia > Artiodactyla > Phocoenidae > Phocoena > Phocoena phocoena. The sequence goes on from NC_089222.1 coordinate 133,425,161, forward strand.
ACCACTGCGCCACCAGGGAAGCCCTGCGACTGGGATTTTAAATAAATAGGTTATCACATTTATCCACTGGCATCCAGCAGTAATGCTACTGACCCCGTAGCTTGTATGAGGCAGCCTCCACTTGGGGTGACTGAGGTAGGCCCAGGGGAGCAGAGGGTATGGGGAACATTCCCTGTGGGCTTATCTCCCACTGGACAAACTGCAAGTCCCTCACCTACTTCTTGTCTGTTTGCTTGCTTGCTTGTTTTGGTCGGTAAAGGCCCCTGGGATCTACGTTCAATGAGGTGTTATTGACCCAACTCAATAATTTGCTCCAACAGGCAAAAGGGTGTTGTAACGAGAAGCATTTTTTTTCAGTACCTTATTCTGTAGCCAAGCCTGAGATGGTCTTTTTCAAACTATTTATTCATCTGATTACAGGTTATGGAGGGGCTTTTCTTGTTTTCGTTTTTCCTGTCTGAAACTGGCTTCTCTCTTTGCCTGAAGGAAATCAGCAGTGCTGATGGAGCAAAGGAAACAAGTCAAAACACATTGACAGCATTTTGAAGATATTCAATGAAATCAATTCTCCTCTTCTACTTTCCCTAGTTAGACAACAGCCTCCTTCTAAGGTATATTTCTCTTCTATTCAAAGATAATTACCTAGGAACTTCGTTGTTTACCACTCCAAGACAACCTCCCTGGCGGAGTTTTACGGTGGGGTACAAAAGAGCATATTCTAGAAACCTGCGATTTACCAAACTTCTGCTACAAGACACAGCTCAAATTTCACTTCTATCAGGAAGTATTCCCTCCCAGCCTCCAGGTATCTCTTTGTTCAAACCTCCCTCCATCCGGATATTATTCACTTTGCACAGCGGCTATTGGTTCAGCGGCAACCACTTCCCACCTGGACAAGGTTTCCTCCTCCAAACCCAGGCCTGGGTCTCAGCAGAGCCTTAAGGAAGAAGGAAGGAAGAAGAAACTAAAACCTAATGGAAATTCAAATACAAAAGAAAGGAGCTGTAAGCGATTAGATAAGTAGAGTGAAACCTAAGAGCAAGTAAACCAAGTCTGTTTGAAGCTGAAAACAGCAATCCTTCATGCTTTTTAAAATAAAATAGCAGTTGGGAGAACGGAAAACTGCAGAAAGGGGAAGAGACAAGGGGCCATCCTCTGCAACAGATTTCCTCTAACAGGGAAACATTGCTCCAGTGTTTCGTACGTAGCAGTCACTGCACCAGTTGATTTATATTGTCGTTTAACTCCCACTCCCACTCCCACAAATAGGGATACACATTATCCCCACTTTACAGACCCGGAAACTGAGACGCAGGGCGATTAAGTAGCTCGGTCTGGAACAGATCACCCAGCTCGTGAGTGACACTGAGCAGGCACTGGGAGCAGGGTTTTTGACCTCAGCGCCCAGGCTCTCAACCTCTGTTCCAGATCAAACAAAGTGGACGCCAAGTCAGCACGCGTGGGTAACCCGATCCGCTCTGAGTGGAGAATGCCCCACAGCTGCTCCGCGGGGCTGCGTGGGTACCACTGAAACGGGCACGGATTGGCCAGCGTCCCCAAGGGCTCGCGCGCGTCCTTCAAGACTTGCCAACACGCAGGAAAAGGCAGACTCGGAATCCACCTGGACCGGCTTGGGAACGAGCCCAGAGGATGCCACTGGAAGGGAGGTGAGCGTGGCTTAGTCAGCGCCCCGACGGCCGCCAATGCGAGAGGGCCTCTGGGTGTAGGGAGCCTGGGAATGCAGTGCGCAGCGGGGACTGGGCACGAAGGCGCCGTCTGGGCGTCTATTCCCCGCAGCATCTCGCCAGGAGGCCCGGGGAGGGGGCGTCACCTGACAGCATGCACCAACTTCTCCCAGCTCGGAGGGGGGCTCGCGGCGGCAGCCGGGGGAGCGCAGCGCGCAGCTCTCGCCCAATGGCGAGGTCTGTAAACAAAAGCGGGCCCCACGCGGGTCCCCAGCTGGGCGATGAGCGGAGCGGCGCAGCGCAGCAGCATCCGAGCGGCCGAGCCTGCAAGAGAGCTAGGCGGGACGGCGATCCGGCGCGGGGACCCGACGCACAGCCCCCAGGATCCCGCGCCCGGACGAGTCATTGTCTGCGCTCGCGCAGGAGGCCGCTTTAAATGTCCCCTCCCAGGTCTGCGGCGAGTCCCCGGCCCTGTGTGCCAACCCCCAGGCTCTCCGCCCCGTGAGTCGGGTCCCGAGCGTGACACGGATAGCCAAGGTGACCGCCCAGTCAGCGTCGCCGAAAACCCAGGCCTGGAGGTGCCCAAGTCAGGGACGGAGACACACACAGAGAGACACACGCAAGCACACGCACGCCCTCCCCGAAGTTGACAAAAATCAGCCGACAAATACAAAGTGCCGCCGCCGCCGCAGGTCAACGCTGACCTCCTGCTGCCGGGAAGACCGAATGCCAACGCCTGGACACTGTCACTTCCATTCGGCGCCAGGCACCTCACCTGGGAGCCACTGGCTCGTCTCCCTCCTGACTGCTCCCTCGAGCGAAGGATGTCTCCCCTTGCCTCCCCTCGCCAGCTCCCCACCTCCCAAGTGTGGGATCGCCAAAACAATACGAGTAAATCCCAATCGGGGGGAGCTAGGACCCGCCGGGAGCCCCAATGTGCCGGAGACTGGGGTCAGGACGTGCCCGTCACGGGCAGAGAGGCTCCGGGCGTCCTCACTGCCGTCCCTCGGGGCGGCTCCAGCCGGCCGGCCGGCAGTCCCCAGGCTCGCGGTACTCACCCGCGACGTTCGTCCCGGATCTCCGCCAGGGGGCCAGGGACAATGCGGGGCCGCGGGGCTCCGGGGGCTGCGGACACAGAGGCGTTCGCGGCGCTGCAGAGCTGCGCGCCCGACGGCGGCGGCGCTGCTCTGCCCGGCCTCGCTTCGGCCCCTTAGCCAGTCTGCCAATGGGAGCTGTCAGGGTGCCTCCGCCAGCCGCCTAGGGGGCGGGTCCGTGGAAGCCCGTGGGAAACCGAGTTCCGATTGGTCCGCCTGACAATCGCTCCGCCTCCGGACAGCCAATCAGAGACGGCGGACACATGAGCGGGGCGTTCGGAGTTGGGCTGGAGAGTGACAACAGGCGCACGCTGGGCACCCGGGCTGCATCCCCCCCCCGCGGCACGCGGCCGGAGAGGTTCCCCCGCCACGCACGCCGGGATTGCCTTCCCACTAGGCTCCGGCGGCGCGGCTTGGGGAGAGCAGGGGAAGGCAGCGGAGGCGCGGCGGCTAGGGAACAGCGAGGAAGCCCCTAACAAAGCAGCTCTGGGAGGGCCGAGCGGCCTCCGCCTCCTCCCGCAATAGGTCCGCGAAGCTGCCTGTCACTGTGCATAGGTGGAGGTGGCCAATGACGTAGAGAGAAGGAGCTCCAGTTGGCGCGCGCGCGCGCGCGGCTCGGTATCAGTGGGATTGGTCCGAGGTAAAGGATTTTCCTGCCACCTAAGGCGGAGAGGAAAGAACGGAGCGGGGGGAGGGGAAGAGCCAAAAAACGTTGTACCTGCGACACGTGGTCTGGCTTGGGAGGCGTGTGCCTGACTCTAGGGGGAGACAGGAACTTTTGGACGAGAAGAAAAAACCCTAAGGTAATCCCTTCCTGTGGATGCTGGGAGGTGTTAGACGCTAACCCAGCTCCAGGTAGGGCACGGTGGCCTTAACCGAGTCCTGGGGAGTCCAGGACTCACCGGGTTGACTCATCTTGCCCAGCAAGTACACTTGAAATCACAGGCTCACATTCACCTACTGAGCAGTATGCGACTCGGGCTAAATTCACACAGACCTGCCTCCTGGTCTCTTCTGTAAAATCCGGAAACGATGTTTGCCATTTACCTTTGGCGAGATTGTGAGGAAGAGGAAACCCGGACTCCGGCAGTAGAGACGCTAACGAAATCTCTTCCCCACACCCGTCAGTGCTTCCTCCTCGCCTTAAGAGCTTTGGACACCACCATTAAGAACAAAGGCTGGGGTGAATATTGACTACAACCTGATTCAGTGGGCCCAGTCGCCCTGAGGGAGGGAGGAGGCCTGTGCCCCTGGGGTTATCTGGCTGAAAACAAAAAGAATCCGCAAAAAGAAATGCCTGTGTCCTAGAGCATAAAACTCAACTGGAACACTGGAAGTCATCCTTGACCTCTCTTCCCTCCTCCTTCTCCCATCTCTTCTAGCCTCCTCCTAAATCCACGCCCTCTTCCCCAATGCTTTCTCCCCCAACCGCATCAAAGGTCTCCCATCTCTTTCCACCCCGGGCCTTGCCTCCTGAAATCTACTCTCCACACTTTCCACTTTGCAAAATCATCCTTCTAAACAGAAAAATCTCATTGTGCTGTCTCCCTTCTGGGTCTCCTCCTTTTGCCCAGAGCCCACCCCACTCCCCACCCCACCCTCATACTTTCCCTTCACTTGACTAATTCCCACCCATTCTCCAGATCCTAGCTTAACAGCCAGTGCACCCATGCAGCAGACTTTTGCTGAACTCCAACTGCAGCAAACAGTCTTGTAGATACTGGAAACCTGCCGAATCCAGTTAAGGTCAGGCACCCATATCTCCTACCCCCAGTCCTCCCACCAACCCCTGTATTAAAGGAGGCTGAAATTGCCAGTTAATTATGGTCTCCTCCACCAGCACAGCACTTCACTGGATCCAGATTCTTAGCTATTTTGCTCTCTGCTGTATCCCAGTGCCTAGCACCGTACCTGGCACATTTGGGGCTCTCAAAAATACTTCATCAATGAATTATAGAGGCGCAAAAAAAAAGAAGCAAGAGCTTTAAAGATCCGAAATGTTTCTAAAACATCAGTTTGAGAAGAATGGTTAGGATAGTAGATCTCAGAGTGATATGTCCACCAGGTCCCATAATGGGTATTGCAAGAATGTTGAGTGAAGTTTGAGAGATTTTCCAAAAGACACACTTTCAAAGAAAGACCTAATCTCAGCCAAGACCTTGCCCAAACTTCTCAATGGAGAGTCATTCCTTTGTGAAGCTTTTCATCCCCGGAGAAAGAGCAATTTCTTAACCTATTACAAGCCACCATCTTGGAAGGGGAATATATATATGAGAAACACACACACACACACACACGCCAACACCAAGACTATTGCATGTCAGAGAAAGCAATCTTTGTTTTATTATGCCTCTGATACTTGGGTTTCTGGTACAGCAGCTGAAATTATAATTAAATAATATAATGAGTATCTGTCACTTGTAACTCCCCTCCCCCCCAAAATTATTTCTTCTCTGCCTCACTGAGGTCTACTGCCATCATGGCCCTCCTGTTAAGGAGGTAACATGGTTGCAAGACAGCTTCAGATGAGTCCTCAGAGTGGCCATCTGATTGCCTTGGGCATAGCTCTTTCTGCTCCTAAGAAACCGGAAAAGCGGTGGAGAGGAAAAACCCTGGAGTTACACTGGCTGGTTTGAATCCAGGCTCCACCGCTTTCCAGCTCCAGAGCCTTGTGCAAGTTATTTAATCTTTTGTAAGCCTCGCTTTTTCATTCTGTAAAACAGGAGTAATACCACCTAATTCACAAGGATGTTGAAGGGATTAAAAAGAAGTCGCACAGCACATAGTATGCACTCATATAAGTTAGCTATTGGGCTTAGCTAAGTTAACTAAACTCTCTGACCCACAGTTTCCTAATTTTTTAAATTGGATAATAACATTTCATTAAGTGGTTGAAAACCATGAAGGAGACAGTAGAAGAGAAATGCTTAGCCCTGCCCATAAAGGGGAGATGGATACATAGGAAACCACCATTTGGGGCTTTTCGTCAATCGTTCTCTCCCTCAGCCCCACCTATATCAACACGTTAGGACTTTGCCTCTCGGAATCTGCTCAGGGCTGACTATGGGAGGGTTTGTTCCCACAATAATGGTGTCACCACTGAAGTTAATGAAATTAGACTGACCTAGCCTTTGGGTACATTTCTTGCCCTTGAAATCAAAAAAGCTATTACAGGTATCTGTACTGTTTCTTGTCCCTGCTCAGCACAGAAAGCTGCTGCTTCACACCGTGGCGAAGAGAATGGGGGGTGTTTTGATTAAAACACAGACAAATGCCATCTGGCGTCCCATCTCCTGAGGGCACCGTTGACATCTCAAAAGAACACAGCATTGGCAATAAAAAATTTTTTAAAAGTGGAGTTTTAAGGGTAGAATTAAGAGTTTAGGATAAAAGAACCCACAGAAGTTATATTTCTAGTTCATGACCCTAATTTCAACTACAAGTCAACATTTTTTTCCCCATCACTTACTGAAAGCCTCACTAAATACGGTCATAGCTAAGTCACAGAAAATGGCCTTTCTCACTATCTCGCCGTATCTAAACCACAGAGATAAGCCCACACCCTCCTCTCTAGGCAGCCCTGCAGCAGCCTCTGTTTCTACCTCCACCTTCCATTCAAACTGATGCTCCCAGAGGGCAGGGCTGTGGTCTCTTTCATTTCCTGCTGTAATCCTGCTGTGGTGTCTAGAACTGAGCCTGGCACAAAGTAATTGCTCAGTAAATATTTACAGAATGAACGAATTAGCCTCCTGTGTTTCCTAAAACGAGGACTTTAGCACTTATTTTCTTTTCTGTCATTTATTTGTGGATGACCTCTTTTTAAAAGGACATGAGGCAGCTTATTAAAAAGACACATATCTCACAACTTCCCTGGCAGTCCTGTGGTTAAGACTCTGTGCTTCCACTGCAGGCGGCACGGGTTTGATCCCTGGTTGGGGAACTAGGATCCTGCATGCCGTGTGGCGTGACAAAAAAAAAATTTTTTTAAATATATATTTGTCACAAAAGCACTTACTGGTTGAGTTATCATTTACTTGGGAACCCACCAAGAGAGAGGTGAGTGGTTTTCCAAAGCAGCTGTTGTGAGTTTGCTCTGACTCATCCTCAATCTCTTGCCAAGAACCCCCTTCACCTGACAGATTGCCTCAAAGATTAGTAGACAGTTTGAGTTAAAATCTAGAACAAGAAAGTTCTTGTTAGTCATATTTTACTGGCAGGGACCTCTGTTTTATATCTTCCTGAGCATTTCTCTAACCAATCAGCCAGGTCACGCATGAATACCAAGGCCCTGACAATAGGTTCAGAGAAAGTGGAATCTCTGCCTCGTGGTAAGCCATTCTTGGGATGGTTTCCTTTTGAGAATCACTCCTCTAGAGCTATGAGAAACAGCTGGAAGATGACTTCAAAACCTAACCTAGGGACTTCCCTGATAGCGTAGTGGTTAAGAATCCACCTGCCAATGCAGGGGACATGGGTTCGAGCCCTGGGCTGGGAAGATCCCACATGCCACGGAGCAACTAAGCCTGTGTGCCACAACTACTGAGCCCGCATGCCACAACTACTGAAGCCTGAGTGCCTAGAGCCCGTGCTCTGCAACAAGAGAAGCCACCACAATGAGAAGCCCGTGCACTGCAATGAAGAGTAGCGCCCTCTCGCCACAACTAAAGAATACCCACACGCAGCAACAAAGACCCAACACAGCCAAAAATAAATTAATTAATTAAATAAATTTATTGGAGGAAAAAAAAGGGGAGGGGAGGAAAGAAGGAAGGGAGGGAGGGAAGGAAGAAAACTTAAGGGGGCACAAATTGGGACTTCCCTGGCAGTCCAGTGGTTAAGACTCCACGCTTCCAGTGCAGGGGGCATGTGTTTGAGCCCTGATCAGGGAATTAAGATCCCACATGCCAGACAGAGTGGCCAAAAAATAAAAATAAATAAATAAATAATTTTAAAATACACATTGACTACAAAAAACAATAACACACACACACACACAGAAAAAGAGGCACAAATCAATAGGCCAGCGTTTCCATCTGGCCCCTAAGCTGACTCTCCCTCCGCTCCTTCCACCATATTGTTTCCTCCCTCCTTCCCCAATACCCAGGACCAGCTTCACGGGCATTCACCCGTGCACTCCCACAGGGTCCTGCACTCAGAATGGCCCTATACTTGGTTTATTGCTCTGTCAATGCTGCCTTTAAAAATCCTAAATTTTTTTTTTTTTTTTTTTGGCTGTGTTGGGTCTTCATTGCTGCACACAGGCTTTCTCTAGTTACGGCAAGCGGGGGCTACTCTTCATTGCGGTGCACAGGCTTCTCATTGCAGTGGATTCTCTTGTTGCTCTAGGCACGTGGGCTTCAGCTGCTGTGGCACGAAGACTCAGTTGTTATGGCACACAGGCTTCAGTAGTCGTGGCTCACAGGCTTCAGTAGTTGCGGCACGTGGGCTTCAGTAGTTGTGGCTCGCGGGCTCCAGAGCACAGTCTCAGTAGTTGTGGCGTACGGGTCTAGTTGCTCCGTGGCATGTGGGATCTTCCCGGACCAGGGCTCGAACCCATGTCCCCTGCATTGGCAAGCAAAAAATCCTAATTTTTGAACCACAAGCCTGCAATTTCCCTTTTGCTCTGGGCCCTACAAATTAAGTAGCCTGTCCCTTCTACACCCCTGCCACTCTGGGGTGTCTCACCCTTGGTCCTCCCTGACCCCCAGTTTGTACCTTTCCCAGAGCAGGCACTCAGTATAACTAAATTAAGGGGTTGAACATAAAGGTAAAGTAGCATTTGTCCTTTATATGCCAGAATGGATGGAGCATAGCCAGGTGTCATGCAGAGAGATGCCCTTGAGAGCTTTTAGATGAGGTGCAGCAATGAACACTCAGCTTACAAGGGGACACACTTGGATCTTCTCACTAGAGAGTTCCAAGAAGACGAGCCAGGACAGCCCAGGGGCCATGAAAATCCCAGAGGAGGATACACACTCCCATCCTGTGAGGGTTCATTTTATGTGTCAACTTGACGAGGGCATGAGGGTGGGGGGGATGTCCAAACATTTGGTCTAGGTATGTCTGTGAAGGTGTTTCTGGAGGAGGTTAATGTTTGAATCAGTAGATTGCCCTTGCTAATGTGAGGGGGCCTCACTCAGTCAGTTGAAGGCCTGAATAGAACCAGAAGGCTGACCATCCTGTGAGTAAGAGAGAATTCCTCCTGCCTGATGATGTGAACTGAGACATGAGTCTTTTTTTTTTTTTTCTGGCCCCACCACGCAGCTTGCGGGATCTTAGTTCCCCAACCAGGGATCGAACCTATACCCTCCACAGTGAAAGCACAGAGTCCTAACCACTGGACCACCAGGGAATTCCCTGAGACATGGGTTCCTTTCCTGCCTTCAGACTCAAACTGAAACACCAGTTCTTCTTGGGTCCCAGCCTGCAGGCCTTCAGACTGAAACTGACACCACCAGCTCTCCTGGGTCTCCAGCCTGCCAATTACAGATCTTGGGACTTCTCAGCTTCCATGATCACACGAGCCGGTTTCTTATAATAAATCTCTTCATATATCTATATAGATCTATATAAATATAGATATCTCCTACTGGTTTGTTTCTTTGGAGAACCCTAATACCCATTCCAGTAGTGTTCCTCACAACCATTCACCCATTCAGTGTTCGTCTATAGCCCGGCTACTCAAAGTGAGGTCCATGGGCCAGCAGCAACATCACCGCCCAGTGTCAGAAATGCAGGGTCTCGGGGAGGCCTTATCCCAGACACACTGAGTCTGAATCTACAGCCCAATAAACGCTCCAGGTGATTCATCGGCACGTAGTGTTGGGAAACACATCAGCCCTCTCGGAACACGCAAAGTCACCTGGGAGGAATGACAATATTAAAAACAACTTCTTAGTAAAGAATTTGTTTAACCAAGGCTCTCTTCCCTAAGGACAGATGTTAGGAGTGGGGTGAAAGAGCGTTCAGAAGAGGACTTGGGAAGGCAGGACACGTTCCCAGTCATGACAAACCTTCAGTTACAGAGAAAAGACCAAGGAAGCCTCAGTATGCAAACTAGCAGGCCAGACCAATACAAAGAAAGTCAAGGTCAGAGAGGACGGGCCAGGCAAATCAGGCCGCCTCACAGCCAAGGAACCCAGCACTGCCTCCCCCTTGTAACGTGCTTGGTTGCGTTTTATTTTCTGTTTTCACTGAAATGGCAGTTTGTGGAGAAACTCTCCCACTTGGCTGTGAACAGGCTCTGAGCAATGGCAGCACTTCTGCAGAGTTGGCAGGGACAGAGCTGTGGAATATTTCAGGGACTCCAAGGCAAGGGGACAGACAAACAACCGGGGTGGGGTGGGGGGAACCCTCATCAAAATGAGGAGAAAGAGTTGAGAATCAAAAACAATTACCAGAAAAACAAAACAAAACAAAAAAAACAATTACCAGGACAGGAACAGAATCACGGACATAGAGAACAGACTGGTGGTTGCCAAGGGGGAGGGGGGTGGGGGAGGGATGGAGTGGAAGATTGCGGTCAGCAGATGTAAGCTTTTATATATAGGATGGATAAACAGCAAGGTCCTACTGTACAGCACAGAGAACTATATTCAATATCCTAGGATAAACCATAATGGAAAAGAATATTTTTTAAAATGTATATATATGGATAACTGAATCACTTTGCCGTACAGCAGAAATTAACACAGCATTGTAAATCAACTATACGCCAATTAAATAAATAAAAAAAAATAAATGAAACAATTACCAGGAATGCATCCATGGGTCTCCAAGTGAAAACCAATCTGATTTTATTTTTTCCACCTCCACCGGCCCCAGCCTGATCTTTAATTCATCTACGTGGGAAAGAACAAAGCTCATCTTAAAACAAACTGTAACTACTGTATGGTGGTGAGTCTCTCGATGATTTACCAGATTGTAGCCTATTGGATTCTCTCTTCACTTAGTTCACAGGTGTGCTGCTGGCCCGGTGAGGGTGAGGGTGAGGGTGAGGGCCGGGCAGAGCCTTACCCACCCTTTCCCACGCCTCCAGCACCTGGGCAACATGGAAGAAACGGAACATGCCAGAGCACATGTCTGCAGCTCCGCCTGCCTCAGACCACACATTTATTCTCCATTCTACAGAAGTGTCCTCCTCCCTAGTCTCACAGAAGTGTATGGAGAAGCTTGGAACGTGGCCATGCAACCTCAGCACAACAGTCACTAGGCTTCAAGCGTAGGCACACCGGTGCAGTGGGGCCCCAGAAATCAACCTCTCCTCTCGAAATAAAGTGACAGCCCCATTTTTTCTCCATTCACGTGGAGGTGTTGCCCCTACACACACACACACACACACACACACACACACACACTGCCTAGAGAGGCAGTAGTTAAAAGCAAAGAGGCTAGTGGTTAAAAGCAAAGATTCTGCCCTAAGCCAAATCTTGCCTCTGTTCCTTCCCAGCTGTGTGACCTTGGACAAGTTACTTAGTGTCTCTGTGCTTAATTGCCCTTGTATTAGTCATCTTGGGCTGCCATAACAGAATGCTGTAGACTGGGTAACTTAAACATTTTCTTTAATTTAAAATAAATTAAAAAGGGACTTCCCTGGTGGTCCAGTGGTTAAGACTTCACCTTCCAGCGCAGGGGGTGTGGGTTCGATCCCTGGTCAGGGAGCTAAGGTCCCACTATGCCTTGTGGCCAGAAAAAGAAAACACAAAATAGAAGCAATATTGTAACAAATTCAATAAAGACTTTAAAAATGGTACACAACAAAAAAATCTTTTAAAAAATTAAAGAAATTCATTTTCCTTACAGTTCTGGAGCCTAGAAGTTCAAGATCAAGGTGCCGTCAGGGTTGGTTTCTGGTGAGACCTCTCCTGCTGGCTTGCAGACAGCTGCCTTCTCACTATGACCTCACATGGCCATTCCTCTGTGCGCACACTGAGAGAGAGCTCTGATGTCTCTTCCTCTTCTTATGAGGACACCAGCCCTATTGCACCAGGCCCCCACCCTTATGAGCTCATTTAACCTAAATTATCAGGACTTCCCTGGCAGTCCAGTGGTTAAGACTCCATGCTTGCAATGCAGAGGGCCCGGGTTTGATCCCTGGTCAGGAACTAAGATCCCACATGCTGCAACTAAGCACGCGTGCCACAACTACTGAGTCCGCGTGCCGTAACTAGAGAAGCCCGTGCGCGGCAACGAAGACCCAGCGCAGCCAAAATAAATAATTAATTTAAAAAATAACCTTAATTATCTCCCATAAGGCCTTATCTCCAAATAGCCACATTGGGGGTTAGGGCTTCAACATATGAATTGGGGCAGGGGCGCTATGGACAGACACAATTCAGTCCATCACAGCCCTCATCCTTAAAATGAGGCTCATGATATTGTCCCTCTCACAGGGATGTTATGAGATGCGGTGATATAGGAAAAACTTAGAACAGTACTCAGCCCATGTTGGGGACACTATGGATCCCTGACTGATTGACAAAAGGCTAGACTCTTTTTTGACAAGCTCACTAGGCATCTCTCCCTGGATACCCCAAAAGCTTCATGAACTTAACATGAGCATAATCTCATGGTGTCTACTTCACACCTTCCCCAAACAACAACAAACAAGTCCCACTAACCTCTTCTGTTTCCCAGGTCAGTTTCTGGCCTTACCATCTAAGGAAGTAGAGCCCAGGCTGGAAAAATGGGAAGCAGCTTGGACTGACCCTACCCCTTCCTCCTCTACTTCTACCTTCTACCCCTCTGTCACACACTCTCTGGAAAAGTCTCTCTGCTAAATATAGAACAAAGGCCTGGCACTTTTTCACCTGGCACTGAAGTCCCTTTCTGCCTTCCTGATTTCCCACAACATTCCTAACATTGACATGGGGTGACCCAAGGCTCCCCGAACAGCACCTTTTTTCTCCTTGGTCCTCTGCCTGGTCTACCACTTTCCATCCAAGTTCTCCTCTGTCTGGCGTGCTCCTGTTTTCTGTTCGAGGTCAGGCTGGCCCATCATCTCCTTTTTTTTTTTTTTTTTGCGGTACGTGGGCCTCTCACTGTTGTGGCCTCTCCCGTTGCAGAGCACAGGCTCCGGACGCGCAGGCTCAGAGGTCATGGCTCACGGGCCCAGCTGCTCCGCGGCATGTGGGATCTTCCTGGACCGGGGCACGAACCCATGTCCCCTGCATCAGCAGGCGGACCCTCAACCACTGCGCCACCAGGGAAGCTCCCATCATCTCCTTTGAGGGGCTCTCTTCTTCCTCATGTTTACTAATCACCTACGATGTGTGAGGCATTACATTATGCAGTTTCTTTTTTAAAATTATTTATTTATTTATTTATTTATTTATTTTTGGCTGTGTTGGGTCTTTGTTACTATGCGCAGGCTTTCTCTAGTTGTGGCTATCGGGGGCTACTCTTCATTGCAGTGCGCGGGCTTCTTATTGCAGTGGCTTCTCTTGTTGCAGAGCATGGGCTCTAGGCATGCGGGCTTCAGTAGTTGTGGCACGTGGGCTCAGTAGTTGTGGCTCGCGGGCTCTAGGGCACAGGCTTCAGTAGTTGTGGCTCACAGGCTCTACAGCGCAGGCTCAGTAGTTGTGGCACACGGGCTTAGTTGCTCCGCAGCTTGTGGGATCTTCCCGGACCAGGGCTCAAACCCGGGTCCCCTGCATTGGCAAGTGGATCCTTAACCTCTGTGCCACCAGGGTAGTCCCATTATGCAGTTTCTAATTCAATTTTTCATTTTATATTTACACCAACTTTCCAAAATATGTTCTATAGCTTCCATTTAAACCATAAAGAGACTGAGTAATTTGCCAAGGTCAGAGGGCCACTGCCTCATCCCCCCAGGCTGGATCTCCAGTTGCTTTCCTAGCCCTGGATTGCCTGGCCTCCCAAACGGAACCTGTCACTCCATCTTCGGAGCTGGTGCAGGCAGCCCACGGGTATGACACTTATAACATTGTATTCTAGGGAAGAGAGGACAGCTCTACCTGCTCCTACAGGGGACGGCTCCTTCATCCTCACGTTCCCGTGGCCCAGTCCAGTGTCTGCCCATAGGCAGAAGACTAGTCAATTTTGGAGGAATCCAACATGGGACACAGTGTCTGCAGGAATCCCGACTGGAAGACCTCATGTCCCATCCTGACCCACTGTCCCATCTTCTCAGAGAGTCTGTTGGTCCATTTAGTGTAGACTGGGATGGTCAACATTACCATACTTTTGGGGGGAGGTAAGGAATGCACACTGATTAGAGACAAGCCCTGATTTAACCAGCATTGAAAACTGCCTGCTCTGTGCTGTGTAATATCCGGGGCTGAAGACGGGGAGAAATGCAAAGGCGGAGAAGCCACGGCTTCCCCAGCCTTCCGAGGTGCACGGGGAAAGGGGCAAAGGGGTCAAGCTAGAATTGAATACTGCTGGCCAGGGTGGAAGGGCGGTGCCGAGCCTCTGGCAGGAGCCAGCATCGGGCTCCCACGCTGGCACCCGAGAGTTTCTGTCTGGGCTGCTGCTAAGTCACAACTGTGATGTCTCCAATGGGGTCCGAGAGTCTCGCTTTAGTACGTACTATATCCATTTGCTCAGGCTGCCCTAACAAGGCACTGCAGACTGGCTGGCTCACACAACAGAAACGGATTCTCTTGCTGTTCTGAAGGCTGGAACTCTGAGGTCAAGGTGTGGGCAGGGCTGAGACCTCTCTTTTTGGCTTGCAAGTGGCTGCCTTCTCACTGTGTCCCCACATGGTCTTTCCTCCACGTGCAAGCATCCCTGGTGTTCCCCGCTGTCCTAATCTCCTCTTCTTATAAGGATACCCGTCATATGGGATTAGGCCCCAGGCTAAGGACCCCCTTTTAGGGTAATCACCTTCTTAAAGGCCCCGTCTCCAAATACAGTCCCATTCTGAGGTACTAAGGGTTAGGACTTCAACACAGGAAGTTGGCGGGGGCGGGGGGGGGGGCACAATTCAGTCCATAGCAAGTATCAGCTCTCCACTACTTCTTTTTTTGGCCGCACCTCGCGACACATGAGATCTTAGTTCCCTGACCAGGGATCAAACCCGTGCCCCCTGCATTAGAAGCATGGAGTCTTTAACCACTGGACCGCCAGGGAAGTCCTGCCACCACCTCTTCTAACTGTGAAGAATAAATGCACAACAGCTGAGGATTTGTAATCAGCATCAAACCCTTTCCCCATCGTGTTTGGGTCAGTTTTCTTATCTGAGTAACTCTTTGTTGGATTGAATTGAATTCTTTGGTTGGTTACAAGGGTCACTGAAAAGGTATCTTCTCTCCTCAGAAGGCTTTCTTCTCTTCCTTTTGAAAAGGAGAGGGAAAATGTGTTACGGAGACATCTAAGTGTTTTCTTTTAAAAAGCCTGAGAGTGAAGGACAATAATGATTGTGGAGCTTTAGAATCAAAAAAGTGTAGGAGCCCCAGGGAGGGTGGGGGGAGTACCACGTCCAGGGCAGGAGGCAGAGACACTCCAGCTTGGGAAAAGCACCCTTTTCTCACAGCGTTCCGAATATTCTGAATTATTGCATGTCTGTGACTCAGCTCTGTCTATAGGTGCCTTTCAATAGCTGCATTATTCATCCCGCTCAGCATTTACATTTTTTTTTCTTTTTATCCTTCTAAAACAAGTGTTGCTTTTATCGTCTCAAAGCTTGTGGTATGTAGAAAGCAACATCCCAGGCTCTTAGAATCCCTGTTATTGCAAATGATTCTCTTTGATTGATCAAACCCCTGCGTTCTAACATATAAATTAGTAACTGAAAAACATTATAAATTGCAGCTTCCCAGGCATTTTTCCCCATGAATTCATTTATCACACCTATATTATCTGGGGACAGCTGATGGAAATATAAAAGGCTCACAACCATTTTTCCACTATTCGCTACTCCAAGATAATTCCTTATTGGAAATAAAGAGCTTGGACATTGTTGTAAATCATTTCTAAAAGCCAGCTAATAAAGGACAAAATAATCCCTCCTGGTCAAAAAAAAAGTGTTTCATGTAATAAACACTAGTTTTTATCCCAAAGAAAAAATGTGTACAAAACAGGACTAACTGGTACTTTGTAGAAGTGGGTCACGTGGAACAAAATATCTGAGCAAAAAACAGCTGTGTACCTTGATGGTATCAATATTATTTTAAAAACTAAGTAAGAAGTTTCGTAAGTGAATTCTGTTTCTACTTGACTGACCTTCTACATTACTTTCCTACTGCTGCCGTAACAAATTACTACAAACTTAGTGAAACAACACAAATGTACTACCTGGAGGTCAGAAGTCTGAAACGGGACTCACGGGGCTAAAATCAGGGTGTGGGCAGGGCTGCATTCCTTTCTCGAGACTCTCAGGGAGAATCTGTTTTCTTCCCTTTTCCAGTTTGTCGAGGCTGCCCATATTCCTTGGCGCATGGGTCCCTTCCACCTTCAAAGCCAGCTCTGGCCAATGGCATCTTTCTCATGCTGCGTCACTCTGACACTGCGTCTATGCTGCCTCCTGCACAGACTTTTAAGGACCCTCGTGATTATATTGTGCCCACCTGGATAATCCAGGATAATCTCCCCATTCCAAAGTCAGCTGATCAGCAGCCTCATTCCATGTGCAATCTTAGCTCCTCCTTGCCATGTAACATAACATAGTCACAAATTCTAGGGATTAGATAATGGACATCTTTGGAGGCCTTTATTCTTCCTACTACACCCACTTCATGGGAAATAATGAAAATAAGGGGCATTTCAGGAGCCGTGCTCAAGTTTGTTTTTTTTTTAAACAAGAAGTTTATTTAAATAACAAGACGCTTGACTTGAAGGGAAAACTACCTAGCACTCATTTCTTTTAGAGTAGTTTATCCCTACTTAAAGACAGGTTGCCCTACATGTAACAGCTACGTTCAAAAAAATTATAAAATTGTCCTTGGTCTTACAATGATAAATGAAAAACATTAAAATTCTCCAGTCGAACAAGGTTTGCAAGAATTTTTATGTTGTTCTTTTTTTGTTGTTGTTTTTTCCCCGGTACGCAGGCCTCTCACTGTTGTGGCCTCTCCCGTTGTGGAGCACAGGCTCCGGACGCGCAGGCTCAGCGGCCATGGCTCACGGGCCCAGCCGCTCCGCGGCATGTGGGATCTTCCCGGACCGGGGCACGAACCCGCGTCCCCTGCATCGGCAGGCGGACTCTCAACCACTGCGCCACCAGGGAAGCCCTATGTTGTTCTTTTTTTGTTAAACAGTGAGAGCAAAATAACTTACTGGAATATAAAGATAAGAGCTGATGAGCATACCACTAATGGAGAAAAGGGGGTATCTTCACAGAACCAGTATTTTTCCCCATCCCATCTCCATTTGATGTCGATCGAAACATACCGTTGGCCATTTAGTTAAAAAAAAATGCAGTATGCTTGTGCACATACACCAGTTCCTTTAGGTACAATAAAGGAATGAGGAAGGGGAAAATGAAAGAATAGAGAAACTATACTGTAGTAGTCAGGATGTGGTGGAACCAAATTACGGTTTTCTAATTGAGAATGTCTTCTTGGTCCGGAGGAACAGAACTCTGGCGTAAAGTAGCAGGTTCCCTTTTTAGTAGACACCTTCTGCTGCTGCTGAAACACGTCAATTGTATCTTTATCCTCCATTTCCAACTGTGCAGGTGTGTCTGTTTCATTGATTGGCTGCCCATCAAACCGGAATCTGATCGGCCTGATTGACAAACCCTGTCGTTCACAATAGGCTTTCATTCGTTTACTAAGTGGTGTATGCCTCTTACTCTTCAACTGCACCACGGAACCATCCTGCCCCGCCACCTTCAAATTAATACGATCGTTGTTCTCAGTCTTGACTCCTTCCTCGGGCTTTTCCTCGGCCACGGCCATGGCAAGCGCAGGAGTCTCCCCTGCGGACGCTTCCCAAAAGAGGGACGAGGTCCGCACCGAACGAGCACACAAGCAGCACCGAGAGCCGCAGAAGAGGGAGGCGGCAGCGGTGGAGGAGGGAGAGCGCGTTTACTTTTATTTATTATAAAAGAATTGTTAGATTTTATTTTTCCCTATTACTCTGTTTTTAACTTTTTTAATTGCCTATTTTTATTTTGAATATTTTGACATTTTCTTACTGGTTTATAAGGGTATTTTTCCCTATTACTCTTAAACTCAGCTTTATCAAGTAACAGGCCAAACTTCTAGAATAACAGCTCTTTCCCAGGCTGTAACCCTTTCAGAAAGGAGACCAAATTTATCATATACCATGGTTTCAGGATGTTTCCACCCCAGAATGCTAAACCAGTTACACAATCGTATCTTCCTAGGTCTCAAAATCAAAATAGTATGTACCATTTCTTTCCTTCCCTTGCTAAATGCATTCCCTTTTTCCTAAAGGGTTTGTTACTAAGAGAAATTTGAGTATCATCCTTTCCAAGAAACCCGTCTACCAGTTCGAATTCTTCGCTCAGAATAAGGACCCCCTTATTCAAGAAAAAAATTTAGAAATATTTGGAACTAACTGTTCTCAGCTTTGGACAGATTAAATTGGTTTTACTCTATACCTGACTTAGCTTTGCTTTCATCCACACTTCCTGTTTGCAAAAGTCAAACCCGGTCTTTAAAACTCTTGCACTTTCCACTATGACTTGGAGAGGATGGGGGGCTGGGGAAGAGAGCCGGCTTGTTTTGTAGTGGGAGAGTCTGAAAAGGGTAGAGGTTTACTTTTGAGGTCATTAAGTGGGAAGACGGCAAATGTTCTTCTTGTTCTGATCCTGAAAACACGTGCAGGCCAAGACCAGAAGATTCTGGTCCTGAAATGATACTATATTACAACATTGTCTTAAGTACCTTCAGAATTTATATTACTCCTTAATTTCTTTCACCTGAGCTTGGGTTCACAGGTAGACACTGTAAAAGAGGTAGTGAGTGGAGCTGAGGAGGAAACAATATGTATTTAATATTTAATTATAAATAAATAAATTTATTCAATAATTTTATTTATTAAATAAATCCATTTAATTATTAAATTAAGTTAATGATTACATTATTAAATAAATTAAATTGATAATTTATTATTTATAAAATAAAATTATTAAATAAATATTTAATATTTATTTAATAGCAGCCCTGGGAAAATATGTAATAGCTGTCATCCCGATCTCAGTTGATATTTAACTATTCCCCTTGAATCTGCAAATGTAATAGGGGAACGTGATCATTTTCCTTCTCATTCTCATCTGCTTGGACCCTCTCTCCTATGATATCCACCCCAGTATCGTTATTACTATTCATAAAAATGAATAGTCCTTCCAAAGATGCTATATAAAATAAACCCTTCCAAGGTGGGCTGTTTAGACTTAGAAGAGAAAGGTTCAAGTGAGTAACTTTATTCATATAGTCATCAGGCAAAAGAAGCAAAATTCCCAGCACCCCCAACCGGTGCCTTTTTCTCCCTGAACCTGGTTTATTTAAATGACTCCCATCAATTCCTGAGTTGATTCCAAGGACTGGCCTCTGGAGAATCCTGACATCTAACACAGGTAGAAACACTGTGACCCAGGTCTTAGCCTCTAGTCTTACAATGAGAATTGTAAGACTAGAATATTCTAGTCTGGAATATTGTTTCATCAGATGCTGGCGACAGGGATTGCAAACTCACTCAGGTTTGACACTTGAAGGGAGAGGCAGTTCGTTTGTTGAACAAGCGTTCCAGAAGGCTCTCTGCAGATCAAAACCACAGTGAGGTATTACCTCACACCTGTCAGAATGGCTTTTATTGAAAAGACAACAGTTAACGAATGTTGACAAAGATGTGGAGAAAAGGGACTCCTTGTGCACTGTTGATGGGAATGTAAATTAGTGCAGCCACTGTGGAAAGCAGTATGGCGGTTCCTCAAAAATTTTTAAATAGAACTATTGTATGATCCAGCAATTCCTCCTCTGTGTATTTACCTGAAGAAAATGAAGACACTAACTCAAAAAATATATGCACCCCCATGTTCACTGCAGCATTATTTACAATAGCCAAGACATGGAAACAACTTAAGTGTCCATGGATGGATGAATGGATAAAGAAAATATGGTATAGATATACAAAGGAATATTATACAGCCATGAAAAAGAATCAAATCTTGCCATTTGGGACAACATGGACGGACCTTGAGGGCATTATGCTAAGTGAAATAAGTCAGAGAAAGACAAATACTGTATAATCTCATCTACATGTAGAATCTAAAACAAAACAAAACAAAAACAAAAAAACAAGCTCATAGATACAGAGAACCGAGAACTTATTGATGGTTGACAGGGATGGGGAGTCGAAGGTATCAGGGCAAATGGGTAAAGGGGGTCAGAAGGTTCAAACTTGCAGTTATAAAAGATAAATCCTGTGGGTGTAATGTAGAGCATGATGACTATAGTTAATAACACCGTATCGTGGGCTTCCCTGGTGGCGCAGTGGTTGAGAGTCCGCCTGCCGATGCAGGGGACACGGGTTCGTGCCCCTGTCCGGGAGGATCCCCCATGCCACGGAGCGGCTGGTCCCGTGAGCCATGGCCGCTGAGCCTGCGCGTCCGGAGCCTGTGCTCTGCAACGGGAGAGGCCACAACAGTGAGAGGTCTGCGTACCACAAAAATAAATAAATAAATAATAATAATATCGTATTGTATACCTGAAATTTGCTAAGAGAGTGGATTTTAAAGTGCTCATCATAAGGAAAAGTTTTGTAACTATGAGTGCTGATGGATGTCTACTGGACATGTCGCAATCATTCACAATACATACAAAGGTCAAATCATTATGTTGTATACTCTAAACAAGTATAATGTTATATGTCGATTATATCCCCCCCCCAAAAAAATGATTATGCTGGCCTGAAAAAAAGAGGTTCCTGTGTGGCTCTTACACGTTTTCGTTAGACCCTGTGTTTTGAATAGGTGTGTGTAAAGGGAGGCTCTGTTCAAATTAGATCTCTTGAAGAAAAATCTCTGAGGAAAATGTCTTCATCAAAAATTGCTACTATCGGGCTTCCCTGGTGGCGCAGTGGTTAAGAATCCCCCTGCCAATGCAGGGGACATGGGTTCAAGCCCTGGTCCTGGAAGATCCCACATGCCACAGAGCAACTAAGCCCGTGTGCCACAACTACTGAGTCCGCGAGCTTAGAGCCTGTGCTCCGCAGCAAGAGAAGCCACCACAATGAGAAGCCCGCGCACCGCAATGAAGACCCAACGTAGCCAAAAATAAATAAAATAATTTTTAAAAAATTGCTACTATCTTAGGTTGGCCTTGCTCATTAAAATACACTTACTTGAAAAAAAAAAAAAAATACACTTACTTGGGACACAGAAAAGAGACAGAGGGGAGCTAAGGGTCACAGGTCATGTTCCAGGGGGACCGGAGCAGAGTTAGAGCTTAGCCTGCAGGGAGAGCCCGCGGCATCGACAGCGTGTGGAGAAGAGACAGGCTGGACGGGATGGAGGGAGAGGTCTCCCTGCCATGCGGTCTCAACGAAGGCCTCAGCCCACCCCGTGGGGAGCTCAGAGCGGGGCTGGCCCTTCAGGACAAAGTGGGGTGGATTGGGGGTTCATTGGATGCCAGCTGCCCTGAGAAAGGGGTGTATCTTGTGGAGGCAACTTTCTGGAGTGAAACCAGTTTCCAGAGAAGGTGCATAGCTGCGAGCTGTCAGTGGACAACCTTCCCAGCAACTGGAGGAGAGAATTCTCCCGTGCTGAAGGGGAATTCAGAGTCTACATGAGCTTCTCTCTCTTGGGCAAGCCACTAACCTCTCAGTGAAGGGAAGCACCACCTGTCTGGCCTGGAAAGATCCCCCAGGCCTGTCTGTCCTTCTGCAACTGCTCCCTCTCTGCCCTGGGCTTCTGTGATCTTACCTCTCAAATAAAGGACTTTTTTTTTTTTTTTTTTTGCAGTATGCGGGCCTCTCACTGTTGTGGCCTCTCCCGTTGCGGAGCACAGGCTCCGGACGTGCAGCCTCCGCAGCCATGGCTCACGGGCCCAGCCGCTCCGCAGCATGTGGGATCTTCTCGGACCGGGGCACGAACCTGTGTCCCCTGCATCGGCAGGCGGACTCTCAACCACTGCGCCACCCGGGAAGCCCAAGGGACTTCTTCTGATGTTGAAAAGTGACAACCCTCTCACTGAATCAAGCCCATAAATCTGGTTAAGTTTGGCCCTCAGTGTTTTAAAATTTTAAGACTGTTGCCAATATGCAAAAAATTGAGAGACTTCCCCAAAATTCAGGTTTCTGGATTGTTTATTTTAGAAAGCAGATCTGGCCACACTCAACCTAAATTCCTTTAAGGCCACAGTCGTTGGACATGTCACAAGCCCACCAATGTGTCAAGATCCTCACCAGGCCTCCAGCCCCTGGGAGCACATGCTAGATTTTGAAAAATATTCAGTTATTTAAACATGGCTTCTAGGTTAATGCTCTTTTAACGTCAACAAATCAGCTAACCTTTTATGAAACCCCAAATGAACAAATCTCTCAATTACACATACTTTGCTAAGTAGTGAATATGAATTGTTTTTTATTTTTTACTTTTTTTTTTTTTTTGCGCGGTACGCGGGCCTCTCAATGCCGTGGCCTCTCCCGTTGTGGAGCACAGGCTCCGGACGCGCAGGCTCAGTGGCCATGGCTCACGGGCCCAGCTGCTCCGCGGCATGTGGGATCTTCCCGGACCGGGGCACGAACCCGTGTCCCCTGCATCAGCAGGCGGACTCTCAACCTCTGCGCCACCAGGGAAGCCCTGGTTTTTTTTTAATTTTTGTATTATTTTTGGCTGCATTGGGTCTTCGTTGCTGCGCACGGTTTTTCTCTAGTTGCGGAGAGCAGGGGCTACTTCTTCGTTGCGGTGCACGGGCTTCTCATTGCAGTGGCTTCTCTTGTTGCGGAGCACGGGCTTTAGGCACGCGGGCTTCAGTAGTTGTGGCACGTGGGCTCAGTAGTCGTGGCGCACAGGCTTAGTTGCTCCGTGGCATGTGGGATGTTCCCGCACCAGGGCTCGAACCTGTGTCCCCTGCATTGGCAGGTGGACTCCCAACCACTGAGCCACCAGGGAAGTCCCCAAGTGTCTTAATTCCTCTCCACTCCAGGGTCTAGTTCAGTGCTCACCGTGGGGTCCACTGAAACCCAGCCTCTTGCCTGGCTCCTTCCCCAGAGCCTCGTGGCCTAAGGGAGCTAATCAATGCTCAGGGCTTTGGGCATCCCCTCTTCATTAGAAGTGACCAAAAAGCAGCGGACAGACACCCGAGTCACCTCTCCCTGGCTGGGTGGCCTTGTGTGAGCTTTAACCGATTAGCCTGTGAAACAGCTGCTCCACGTACCCATAAGAGGCATGTTTTGGGGCACCTGCCCAGCCCACACCCACTCTTCTGAGACCCACTCCCACCCATGGCCTGGTCAACCATGTGTGTGCTACATGACCCCGATGAACAGACTACTGGACTAGTGGGGGATGCCCAAAGACAGCTGATACATGGGCTGCTCAGTGATCAAATGTGTTCTTTTTTTCCCTCAAAAACCCAAGCAAAGAGCCCCAGAGAATGGTGGGCATGGGAACTAAAAGGTGCCGACGCCAGCCCGCCACCTCTCCCAGAGAGCACAGTGAAGAGCAATCAGACACAGGCAGCTGCTGAGGGAGGCAGGAGCACCGAGCAGACAGACAGACACGAGGCCGGGAGGCCGTCTCTCCCTGGACCACCCGCAGGACTGGTCTCATCTTAGAGCCCCAGGGCTTCCAGAGTCCCCTGGGTTCAGCTAGCTGTTCTTTGGTTCCAGGAGATGCCCTCGACTCCTTTGAGCCCACCGCCCTTTCATTTATACTAACTCCTGGGTCTCTCTGATCCTTTCAACTAAAAAGCCTTGACCAGCACAGAGTCTCACAGAAGCATGATGAAGATGCGTAGCTGGGATACCTGTCTTCAAATCAACAAAGGATCTGTCTCCCTTGTGAAACCTCTTCAGTGTTCTACTGGCTCCCAAAAGAACCCATAAAGTACTTTCTGAGTGTCATTATGGGTTCAGCCCTGAGGGGCCTGGCTGGGTTTAGGAAAGTGGAGAAAAGGCGGGGATTAGAGCCACACAAAGGCCTTGAGGCAGATGTAAGCAAAGTGTGGGAGAGGGGAGGAGTCATGGGACAGACCGAGAAGGGAGCGTCACCTGACACACATTTCCTCTTCTAGTACTAGGAACCCTCTTTTTTTTTTTTTTTAAATAAATTTATTTTATTTATTATTTGTATTTTTGGCCACATTGGGTCTTCATTGCTGCGCTCGGGCTTTCTCTAGTTGTGGTGAGCAAGGGCTACTCTTTGTTGCGGTGCACGGGCTTCTCATTGAGGTGGGTTCTAGGTGCACGGGCTCAGTAGTTGTGGCACACGGGCTTAGTTGCCCCGCGGCACGTGGGATCTTCCCGGACCAGGGCTTGAACCCATGTCCCCTACGTTGGCAGGCGGATTCTTAACCACTGTGCCACCAGGGAAGCCCTGGAACCCTCTTTTTTAAGAGAACCCACCCTACCTTATTGGGCAAGAGTTCATTCTTCCTTCCAGCACCACCACCACCAGCAGCAGGTGGGTGGGCATGTGACCCTCATGGGCCAATCCCAGCACACTGCATTTTCCAGGTCACTGTGATTGGCTGAGGGGTGGGCTCATCAGCTATGACTCATAACCTGGCTGGGCCAATCAGAATCTCCCCTCCAGTTTTGCTACAGAACCCTTGGGGGAATGACATTTTCTCTAAATCATAAGCCATGAAGAGTGTAAACTGAGGGGGCAATCTTGGCCTCTATGTGGCGAGATCTGGACAGAGAATATGTCCCAAAGGAAAGTAGGGATCACAGAGAAGGAGGGGGCAAGGAGTCCAGATGACATCATTTGGACTCCTGAATCCAGCTATACTTGAAGCCATTCCCAACCCTTATACTGCTCAGTTACAAGGAACCAATATATCTCCTTTTCTTTCCTTACCGTGGTTTGATTTAAATTTATATTACTTGCCAAAACAAAAACAACAAAAACAAACAAACAAAAAAACACCTTGACAACAATGGAAGTTAAGGGAGAGAGGTGGTAACAGGGTTGGACAGGAAGGGTGATCTTTGATGACTCTGAAAGCCTGCAGGGAAGTTTGCCTTGTTATGGTAAGTGGGTCCTTCCCGGTTGTCAGTGAGAGATGCTGTAACCCGTCTTCTGTTCTGATGCTTCCCTTGATGTGCTGAGGGGCACTGCACTGATCCTTTCCTTTAACTGTAAGAGGGTGCTAACAATATTTCACTTCAAATCATTAATGTAATACGTTTAGACAAAAGAGCCTATTAGTCTCGGAAAGGACTGCTTTAAAGACCATCGAAATGTGTTCTCTTTCTGCTTTCTTCTGTGTTCTGTGCTTCTCTCCCTGAATTCCCAGATACAAAATAGAGAATGCAGCAGTGCCTGGAGCAGAGCGGTAATATCAGGTATAATTTTGACGGCACAATTCAGGGCTGACCACCCTCCAGAGTGTGCACTTTGCTACAGTACGTGGCACATCCCATCACAAGTGCAAAGAGAGCTAAGGAAACATTAGAGAGCTTTATTCCAGGGATCTTTAAATTTGGGCTGGAGAAAAGATCATACGTCCACGGGTAGAAGACAGAGGGTAAAGGGAAGGCATAAGGAAGAGGATGGAAGATGCAGAAAGTAGGGAAGCAGGAGGAGATACAGGAGGAGGGAGCCAGCACAGGTGGAAAGAGGAAGCTAAGAAGAGTACAGAGAGAAAGGAGAGAAAAGACTAGAAAAAGTTTAGGCCTCCTCTGGGTCCTCCATAGGCAGGGACAGCTACATCATTTGTAGGGCCCAGTGCAAAACCCAGGTGCGGAGCTGTAAGCAGATAGGGTAGGGGGTCCGCAGAGAAAGAGAACCAGGCATGGCTTTCTTGACATAAGAGAAGCTATTCTGTGATGTAAGTCTGGCCACAGTGCTTGCCCTTGAACAGGTCTCAGTAATCAAGGATCTTAAGAGAAGTGACGGTATGAAGGAAGAGCTGTCAAGAAACAATAATTCAGCAATAGAACAGAGTCCTAGTTCCTCCTCAAGAGAGATATATATAACAATCTGATACACATCTTTGCATCTGCAGGAACTAAAGTCCCCACCCAGGTGGAGGAAGGAATGATGATGTGGACCCTCGTGACTTCTAT
Source organism: Phocoena phocoena (assembly GCF_963924675.1). NCBI lineage: Eukaryota > Metazoa > Chordata > Mammalia > Artiodactyla > Phocoenidae > Phocoena > Phocoena phocoena. Next base: position 133,451,106 of record NC_089222.1, read on the forward strand.
CAACTAAAGCTTGGACTCTGTCGACCTTTGCCCCAATTCTATGCTGAATTCTCCTCTGCTCAAGCCCATTCATGAATGTGCATGGACCCTTAGCTTAAAACTTCCCCAATCTTGCTATTTGGGGAGACACTGATCCCCAGTGTTCTCCTTACTTGCTGCAAGTAATAATAAATCCTTCCTTCTCCAGATCTTTGACTTGGTTTTGTCTATTGGCTCAACACCCACCAAGAGGTGAACCCAGTTTTCGGGTAACAGAGCTCCTTGTTCAGAACTTACTAAGAATTTCAAGATGGTGACAGCAGAGCATTAAAGGGATCTTGGGCCCCGCGACTGCACTTGCCATGGAGCTGGCACTGTCTGTGGGGCAAGATGAACTAGATGAGGATTTTCACAGGGTGTTCTGTAAGCCTCAGATGTTCCAGGAACAAGAAGTTCCTTCATCTCCTAACTGGGAAGCAGAGCACAAGCCCCATTCTTAAAGATCCCCCCTCCGCACACATGCACATGAACACCTCCAAGAAGCCCTGGGGAAAAGAAACTTCTGTGACTTCATTTAAATCAGTGTTTCTCAACTGACCCGTGGTGTGACCACGGAAACACTGTCCCCCTAATACTGTGTGTTAACATCCCACAGAACCCATTTTGCACAATGCTTGAAGATCTTGAGTTTCCTCGAGATCACCCATAGCAGCCCTTCCCACGCTGAGATTCGATGCTCAAGAACCCGCTATGCTTGGCTTTGGGGTGACAGCAACTTCCTTGCACCAGATTGGATGCTGGAGGGAGGGGTGAAGGAAGGGGGTGGGAGTAGCCCCCAGCTGCAAAACCTGTGGGAGGTTCTCCAAGATGAGACATCGACTCCCCTAAACTCCCCTCCACGCAAGCACAAAAAAGCCTTTGTTTTATTCTAAATGTACTCAAAATGTTCCCTCTACTTTAACGCCTAACCTCCCCAGAAATTTTTCAAAGGGAACTTTGATACCACGTGTAGGACAGGGACTCCTTGGCTGTGGTAAATAAATACAAAGTTTCTAGAAGACTTGCAACCGCAGATCATTTTATCCCAAGTGTATCATTGTATTCAGGGAAAAGTTATGCCCAGAACTCTCTGTATTCCAGTTCCTGTGATCAGGAACCCAGGAATTCCTCAAATTTAAACCACTATCCTTAACAAAGATTAGCTAACTTTCAACGTCGTTGAGAAGAACAAGGTTTAATGCAGAAAAGCACGCAGGTGTTGGGTTTTTGTGTTGTTTGTTTGTTGTTATTGTTGTAGTTGTTTGTTTCTCCATACACAGTAAAGACTGAGGGTTTTGAGCAGAAGCTCAAGGCTGTATCTCATCTGTTCCTCACTCCCTTTGTTGCAGTAGACAAGTCACTAAATCCTCTTCTCTGCGCTTCTGTTTTCTCATGTGTAAAATGGGAATGATAGTGGTAGTAAAGATTCTTCTAGCAGTACAATAACACGTGAGAAAGCCCTCTAAAATCTAACTGCACCAGGCTTTGCTAAAGCACCTCTTACTTTCCAATTACAAATGTAGAGAGCCAAGTCTCCACAGTGAGGCACGGACAGATGATTTTTAAATCAGAAGAAAAAAGAAAGGGTTATCAAAATACTTAGCAAGAATTCCCCCCTCAGTGGTCATTTTGCTTGGAGGTTCAAACTATAACCAAATGCTATGAAATATGCTTACTTTGGAGATTCTTAAGCTCCCTTTACGTGAATCTTTCTGAAATATACCAACTGGTTCTTGGCGAGGAATCAGTTCAGCAGGGACTCTAGGAGGGCGCTGTTGCTGCCTGCCGGCTTGGAGTGGTATGACAAGTGTGCTCTACAGAGACAAAAGGGAGGTAGTCTGGAAGCCCTGAATGGGGAATCTGAGAAACCTGGGCTGGATCAAAATATTCTGACCTGGAACCTCGCTGTTCAAATTGTGGCCCTCTCTCTGGCCAGCAGCACTGACTGGCATCACTGGGACTTGATGGAAATGTAAAATCAGACTGCATTTTTTTTTTTTTTTTTTTTTTTTGCGGTACGCGGGCCTCTCGCTGTTGTGGCCTCTCCCGTCGCGGAGCACAGGATCCGGACGCGCAGGCTCAGCGGCCATGGCTCACGGGCCCAGCCGCTCCGTGGCATGTGGGATCTTCCCGGACTGGGGCACGAACCCGTGTCCCCTGCATCGGCAGGTGGACTCTCAACCACTGCGCCACCAGGGAAGCCCCAGATTGCATTTTAATAAGATCCTTCACTACACACACAGAAAACAAACTTACAGTTACCAAAGGGGAAGGGGGGAGGTGTAAATTAGGAATTTGGGATTAACATATACACACTATTATATGTAAAATAGATAACCAACAAGGACCTACTGTAAAGCATAGGGAACTATACTCAATATTTTGTAATAACCTATAAGGGAAAAGAATCTGAAAAAAATATATATGTATGTGTAACTGAATTACTTTGCTGTACGCCTGAAACTAACACAATGTTGTAAATCAACTATCCTTCAATTAAAAAAAAAGGGGGGGTGGGGCTTCCCTGGTGGCACAGTGGTTAAGAATCTGCCTGCCAACGCAGGAGACACTGGTTCAAGCCCTGGTCCGGGAAGATCCCACATGCCATGGAACAACCAAGCCCGTGCGCCACTACTGAGCCTGCGCTCTAAAGCCCGCGAGCCACAACTACTGAAGCCTGCACGCCTAGAGCCTGTGCTCTGCAACAAGAGAAGCCACCGCAATGAGAAGCCCGCGCAAGGAAGAGCAGCCCCCACTCGCCACAACTAGAGAAAGCCTGCGCACAGCAACAAAGACCCAATGCAGCCAAAAATAAATAAATTTATCACACAAAAAAAGAAAGAAATGAAGGATGTATCCACCCCTCAACAAATAAAATATTACATTAAAAAGAAAAAGATCTGGACTTCCCTGGTGGTCCAGAGGCTAAGACTTCATGCTCCCAGTGCAGGGGGGCCCGGGTTCAATCCCTGGTCAGGGAACTATATCCTGCACGGATACCACAACTAAGAGTCCACAAGCTGCAACTAAAAAAGATACCGCATGCCGCAACTAAAGACCCCGTGTGCCGCAACTAAGACCTGATGCAAAAGAAAGAAAGGAAAGAAAGGAAGGGAGGGAGGGAGGGAGGGAGGGAGGGAGAGAGAGAGAGAAAGAGAAAGAGAGAGAGAGAGAGAGAGAGAGAAAGAAAGAAAGAAAGAAAGAAAGAAAGAAAGAAAGAAAGAAAGAAAGAAAGAAAAGAAAGAAAGAAAGAAAAAGAAAGAGAAAGAAAAGAAAAATCTTCCAAGCAATTTATATGTGCATTGGAGTTCAAGAAACATGTTCGGGAGGATTTAATCTAGTGACTAAAGGTCAAATGGGAATTCTAAAAGTAGGAAGCTACTTTAAATAAAAATTTTTTTAAAACCCAGGTAGGGATAGCAACTCACAGAAAGCTTATCACTTCTGCTCTATTTAGTTCAAGTCCTTTGTCACACCAACCACTAAACTGAGTGCTTTGCTCCACAACTCTGCTTTTCTTAATTTCATTTTCATCATATTTCCTACTTATTCTTTTGAAGGCTTTTTTTTCCTTCCACGAAATTATTTCTACAATTTTATAATAAAATTACTCAGGAAATCAGGATTCCTTCCCATTACGGAAAATTTGTTTTACTATCTTATTTTCTGAATTACTGTCTTAGAGTTTCTTGGTTGCAAGCAACAGAAATGAATTCTGGGAAATATAAGCAGAAAACAAAATGTTTTGGGTGGATATGGTGGTAGTTTATAGAATCAAAGAAAAGGCTGAGCAATGAAGTCTTAGAAAGGACAGGAAGCTGGCGCTTCCAGAGCCATACCTTTGGGACACACCCGTGCCAGGTGTTTTCAGCCCTGCCTGTGTTGCTGATCAATATGCAAATTCTCAGGACATAGAATCTGTTTGGCCTCGCTTGGTCCATGCCTGACCCTTGGAGAAGGAAGGGCAGGGCATCTCAGTTTCAAGACTCATTGAAAGTGTATCTAATGAGGAAGGCTGGGTTCAACGGCTGCTACAGTCAACATCCACCCTGATTGGTCGAGCATGGTAGTACCCATGTCACTCCAGTTTTTATATATTTTGACCATCACCCCTGGAGAGAGTGGGTCCCCAAGGAAAACTGAGGTGTTTTAGCTGAAAAAGAAGGAAAGGATAATGGGCAGGCAAAAGCAATAGATATTCTCTATACACATCTCTATTGTGAAATAAACATGCACCCACCAAGGTACTGATTGAAGAAGATACTGATAACGTATTTACTCTAAAACCCATGTATCTGTATCTATTATTCCAAGAGGTATCCAAGAGGTTAAAGGGGGTGGGGATATTTTTAACCCTTTATGCACACAATTGGAGCATTCAGTGAAATCTTGATGATCTTTGGCTTTTCAAGGCAAATCTACCTTCTACAACATCATCAGATTAAAACAGAAATTAAACAGTGGAAAGGGCTCCTACCTGCCAAGACTTCTGGCATGCATCACCCCTCTAACATTCTAATGTATTCACGGGAAATGTTATACAAATGGTGGGGGTCTTTTTTTCTTTTTAAAGAAGAGAGAATAAAAATGATTACGGAGCTATGAAAAATACAGAGCCCCATCACAGAGCCCCATCACAGTTCTTTCAGAAAACATCTTGGGGGAATAAATAGCTGCAGTCTCATAGCAACATTCAGTTCGACAATGCTCAGAGCTGAAAGATGTTCTTGGTTAGAAATTTGCCTACAAAAGGATGCCATCCAGAGTTACTCACCGTTAACTGTGGATAATAGAGTCAGTCCACAGCCAGGGGAAATGGGACTCAATCAGGTAGTCCTTCTGCTTCCTTGGAATTTTGCAAGAACTGGCCGATGTCCTCATAAAGCTAAATGAATGAAACTGTATGTCATAGAGAGGACTCCGTGACATACCCAGTAACCTGACAAAGGTTTCATAGCTGGAAGAAAACGTTTTCTTTTACATTCTATGCACTGGTCACACTCTACAAATAGCTTATAATAATAATAGCAGAAAGGAAAAAATGATGGAACCCCCTCCCCGTAGATATACCTCTACAAGCAGTGCTGTTACATTCATTACATCTATCTGAAGTCTTATTTCTCTTCTTTAAAATTGTTCCATGAGGTTAAATAATCTATTTTTGTACTGTTCGAGGGATCTGGCATCCACGGCCCAAGTAATTAGTAAATGCACATTTCTTTGATCCTCTTGTTTTATTTTTAAAATCCAAGTGGTTTTTGCATTCTATGCCACCATCTATCCTTGTATATTTTAATAAGAAACTAATGTTTTCTAAACTAGTGAATATAACAAAAAGGAAACAGACTCACAGATATGGAGAACAAACTAGTGGTTACCAGTGAGAGAGAGGGAAGGGGGAGGGGCAAGATAGGGGTAGGGGATTGAGAGATACAAACTACTATATATAAAATAGATAAGCAACAAAGATATACAGTACAATACAGGGCATACAGCCAATATTTTATAATAAATATAAATGGAACATAACCTTTAAAACTAGAGAATTACTACGTTGTACATCTAAAACTTCCATAATATTGTACACCTAAAACTTCCATAATATTGTCATACATCAACTATAACTCATTAAAAATAAATAATAAAAATTATGATAGCATATGATATTACTTGTATGTGGAATCTAAAAATGATACAAATGAACTTATTTACAAAACAAAAACAGACTCACAGACATAGAAAACAGACTTCCGGTTACCAAAGGTAAACCAACTATACTTCAGTAAATGTTTTAATTTAAACAGTAAAAATAAATGAATAAATACTAAAAAAAAATTTAAGTACCAAAAAAAAAAAAAACAGAAAGAAAGAAACGAATGTTTTCCGGAAAACTCTGGAGGCACATTGGCCCTCCAGGAAGTGGGAGCAGGCATAGGCCATGGTCACCTGGCTGAGATGGTCCAGTTTGGAGCAAAGGGACTAGTTTTCCAGCCCTGGCACCATCGTCCAGAAATAAGGCCAAGACCAGGCCAGGAATTTAATCTTACTGCACCTCAGTTTCCCTATTTGGACAGTTAGGTGGTTTGTGTACACTCTCTAATGCAGCTGAAAAGCCTACCGCTCTGGTCGTCTTCACTGTGGACTCCAAGGGTAGAACAGGAAATACAAAAAAGTGGCTGGAAAGCCACTCAGGAACCTATCTTTGAAACTTTCTTTTACAACCCCCATCTCTGGTCCACAGCCTTTGAAGAGCAGGTCCAAGAAACTGAGGTGTTGAACTGGAAGCCAGAAGTGTAAGAAAAAAAAGGATCCAAGAGTCTATCCTTTAAATACCAAATCCTTGATTGGGCCGCTGTCCATCATCTGTTCTCTCTTTATCTGGAGCAAGCAGCCGTGGTCGGCACCGAGGCACCATCCACAGCGCTTGTCCTCCTCTGACGGGCACTGTCATCACTGAATGCTGAGATGGAGGCTTATCGGGAGCTTGGAGGGATGAATGTGATCTTGGGCAACTGAATTAAGATTGGAAAATATCTTGACAGGCTGGAATAATGGATAAAATCTAACGTTTGAAATGTAATCAGGATAAATGGAAAATCTGGCTCACGGGCTCAGAATACCAAGTGCACAGAAATCGCTGATCTTGTGAAAAAAAAGGCCTAGAATGTTCAGTTTACTACGTATCTCAGTCTGTGCCAGCAGGTTCAACAGGATGACTCGACACCACCCTCACCACCTCCCCAACCAAAGGAAACATGGCGTGGAATTTGCTGGATGAAACTAAACCAAGCAAGAGAAGGAAAACGTGCGCTATCCGCCCATCAGGTCATGTCTGTGTCATTAGGAGTGATAGGAAGGAAAACAGACAAGCCCAAGAGAGAAAGACAGACTCCAGCCTGATGAGACGTGGCCTTGCAGGGCAGGAAGACCAGGAAAGAATCCAGAATTTAACCAGGGCTTAAAAAGATGAGGAACGTTAATGCAAAATCCCAACCACCCAAAGCAGGTGATAAAATAAAAAGAGGTTGAGAAAGAAGCACATAAGAATGTGAAAGAGTTGATGGAATGAAAATGCCAGATGGCAAAACAATAAGATACCTGGAGATAAAAGGAAAAGCAACCAAGCAGAAAAGGAAGTTCTGTAAAGCAGGAATGGAGGCTGTGAGTCAAATTGGGGTGGGGTGAGAATTGGGGAGTGGAGTGATGGAGACCCAGAAGACGGATGTAGTCCAGTTACACCAAGGGCATGGGCTTGAGGGCCCCTTGTTTTGATGACCGTAAGAAGGGTTCAGTGAATTCTTCCGAAGTTTGAGATTTGCTCAGAATGCGGGCAGCCCAGATCCCTGTCTCAGCAAAAACCTCTGTCCGACGTGCAATATTATTGTCCTTAAGCAGGTAGCCCAATTTTTCCGGGATGATAAAACTACTCCTTTCTGCCTAAGTTTTTTTAAAAAACCACTCACTATTTACTAAAGTATAACTTACTTGCAAGACACATGCACATATCTAAATGTAGGGCTTGAAGAATTTTCACAAACTGAGCACAGAACCTTCATCAAGAAACGGAACAGAAGCAGAACAGAAGCCCCGTCACATTCCATTCTCATTACTACCTCTCCCCCAGGGCAACCTCTGTCTTAACTTCTGATGATAGATTTGTTTTGCACCTGATATAAATGGAATCATGCAGTAAGTTCCCTCATGAGAGTCATCTACACTGTGCGTGGTTGTAGATCATCCACCTCATTGCTGGGTGGTATTCCACTGGGTGAACACAACACACCTTACACATCCAGCGCTGATGGGCATCTGTGGAGTTTCCAGTTGAGGGCTGTTATGAATAATACTGCACTGAACTTCCGGTTCATGGCTTTTCACGGGCATATGCATGCATTACTGCTATGTCATAACAAAGGGTAGAATCACTGGGTCACATACACACCCTAGAACAATACGATATCACTTATATGTGGAATCTAGAATATGACACAAATGAACTTATCTATGAAACAAAAACGGACTCAGAGAGAGAACAGACTTGTGGTTGCCAAGGGGGAGGGGAGGGGGGGAGGGATGGATTGGGAGCTTGGGATTAGCAGATTCAAACTATATATTATACACAGAATGGATAAACAACAAGGTCCTACTGTATAGCACAGAGAACTATATTCCATACCCTGTGATAAACCATAATAGAAAGAATATGAAAAATAATGTATATATAGGTATAACTGAATCACTTTGCTGTACAGCAGAAATTAACACAACATTGTAAATCAACTATACTTCAATAAAATCAATTAAAAAAATTTTTTTTTAAATTAAAAAGGATATCTGAAAACTTCCCCTGTCACTCTGGAGAAGTGTGTGCAGATCTGGACAGGATATTTAGGAAATAGGCATTCTGAGAAGTTCATCTGAAGAGCATGCAGCAGGTGACACCCTTAGTGAGACTGTAATAACCATGTCCCGTGAGAGCCACTGAGGAAGTGGGCATGTGGAGATGGAGAAGACACACCCAGCAGGAAGCTGACTTCAGATGTGAGAAGGGTTGTAATGTTAGAAGAGCTTCTGGTTGAACCGGGTAGATTGAGCATATGCATTTATCTTTCTTTTTCTCAAAGACCCAATTAAAATGAAAGGGGGGGGATTGATCAAGTTGATAACCAATTGGTCTCTTTTTAAAAAAAATAAATTTATTTATTTTTCTATTTTTGGCTGCGTTGGGTCTTCGTTGCTGTGCGCAGGCTTTCTCTAGTTGTGGTGAGCGGGGGCTACTCTTCATTGAGGTGCGCGGGCTTCTCATTGCGGTGGCTTCTCTTGTGGAGCTCCGGCTCTAGGTGCGCAGGCTTCTGTAGTTGTAGCACATGGGCTTCAGTAGTTGTGGCTTGCGGGCTGTAGAATGCAGGCTCAGTAGTTGTGGCGCACGGGCTTAGTTGCTCCGTGGCATGTGGGATCTTCCCAGACCAGGGTTCGAACCCGTGTCCCCTGCATTGGCAGTGGATTCTTAACCACTTCGCCACCAGGGAAGTCCCACAATTGGTCCAGTGGTTAGAACTCTACACTTTCCCTGCTGAGGGTGCGATCCCCGGTCAGGGAACTAAGATCCCACCAGATGCGTGGTGTGGCCAAAAAATTTTTTTTTAATTTTTAAAAAACTTTGATTTTTTTACATTTTTGACAGTTGTATAAGTACCTAGGGAGGTTTTGCTTCTTAAGTCAGAAAATCAAGTCTAGTAGTTTTATACTAGACATGGTCCAAAGGTTAAAGACAATGAGAGATGAGAGAATAGGCAACAGCAGACAAGGTGTATAACAAAATATTTTAAAATGGTAGGTGGATGAAGAAGCTGTGAGAGCTGAGGAGATGCCTGCAGAGGGGGAAGCCAAGGAGAAACCAGCGCTGTATTCTACAGAACCTGGAAACATTTCAGGAGGTCAGGCACAGGAAGCAGAGGAGTAGGAGTGAGACGTGATAGGACAGAAAGAGGGAAAGAAACATTGTGGAAAGAGAAGATAAGGAGCAGAGAGACCCTCATGTCCCGGCCTCATTCTACACGAAGGGGTTCGGTGGCCACCAACTCTGCCCAGAGGAGAGTAGAAGCGTGAGGCAAAACTGCAGTAGAGAAGCCTAGGTCAGAGATGCTAGGGGATAAATGGGGTGGTGGAGGCACCACACTGAAAATAGAGTCTCTCAGTGGAAGCTCACATACTAGATGGTGAGACTCCCAGCCTCCATCCTCCTGCTTAAGCTCTAGGCAAGAACTTGATTAGGTTTTTTTGGAGAAACAAAAATGCCCAGAGGAAAAACCCTGTAGATACCAACATTTGGTGCTCTCAATGAACAAACAAAATGACAGGTTCCCTGGCTAATATTGGTTAAGATATATTCGGTTGCAGGTAAGAGAACCCAGTCAACAGTACTTAAATAAATATAGGCTTGTTTCTTTCATATAACAACAACAACAAAACTGGAAGTAGGTGGAAGTTGGCATTAGTTCAGCCAGTTAGCAATGTCAGCGAGTTTTTTTTTTTTTTACTTCTGTGGTTTTCAATCTTCTTGGTCTCTGGACCCCTTTAGACTCTTAAAAATGACTGAGGGTCTCTGGAACCCCTTAGACTCTTAAAAATGATTGAGGGCACTAAAGTGCTTTTGTTCATATGAGTTATACCTACTGATATTTGCTTTATTAGAAATTAAGATTGAGGGACCTCCTGGTGGCACAGTGGTTAAGAGTCCATCTGCCAGTGCAGGGGACACAGATTCAGTCCCTGGTCCAGGAAGATCCCACATGCCGTGGAGCAACTAAGCCCACGAGCCACAACTACTGAAGCCCGCTCACCTAGAGCCCGTGCTCCGCAACAAGAGAAGCCACCGCAATGAGAAGCCTGTGCACCGCAATGAAGAGTAGCCCCCACTCGCCACAATGAGAGAAAGCGGGCCCACATGCAATGAAGACCCAACACAGCCAAAAATAAATAAATAAATAAAATAAAAAATTTTTAAATGCTTAAAAAAAAGAAATTAAGATAGAAAAAATTCAAAAACCCAAGAATACACAATCATGCATTCATTGGCTATCAGAATGAAAACGACATCACACGTCAGCCAGCCTCTGGAAAACTCCACTGTACACTCATGAGACAACAAGGACAAAGGAAATAATGTCTTGATATTAATATTAACACAGTTTGACCCCTGAAAGTTCCTCAGACAACATATCTCAGACAACATTTTGAGAACTACCACCTTGTGTCTTCTGAACCAGCTTCAGGCATCACATTTAAACTCAGAGCAGGAAGAAGGGAAGAGGTGGGCAAGCCAGCCATATCGTCTTCTTGTCAAGAAAGGAAAAGCTTTCCCAGGAGCTCTTAGCCGACTTCCCTTCACAGCTCCCTGGCCAGAACCGTCACATGATCACAACTAGCTCTTGTCAAAGATGAAAGCAAAGACCAAAACCAAACAGAAGTTTGTTTTGAAGTTTTTGAAGGAAACAGAGACAATTCAGAGAATAGAATAGCAAAAATTCTAAACCCATAATTCATTTCCTCAGAGAAGAACAAGGAACATATCGCAACCCCAGAACAAGAACAATATACTGTTAAAATATTTTATAGCTGAAATAAAAATTTAACAAATGGCTGGGGAGATAAAACTGAGGAAATCACACACACACACACACACACACACACACACACGCACACACGACAGAGCAAGTAAAACAGAAGACATAAGATTTTAAAATTTAGAAGATAAGTACATGAGGTGTAACCATCCACATCATATATAAATTGTAGAAAGGAAGAAGTGAGAAAACAGAGAGAAAATTATCATGGAAATAAAAAGAAAATGCTCCAGAATTGAGAGATATGAGTTTCCCAATTCCTGTGTGCCCAGCAAGAAGAGGGAAAAACCCTCAAGATATGTCATTATGGCATTTTAGAATGCTGCAGACAAAGCAAGCTCCCAAAGGAAGAGAGGGAGAGAGACAGAGACAGGGAGAGAGAGATTTTGAGAGAAAGGAGTCAATATAAAAGAAGAAAATTGAGAATCACTTTGTATAGTTTGACTATGTATAGATTGCTGCTTTGAAAATTTTCCTTCATATTTTTGAAGGTATTGCTTCATTGTCTTCTAGCTTCTGGGATTGCATCCTGATTCTCTCTCTCTCTTTTTCTTTTTTGTACGTGACCCCTTTCTCTCTCTCAAAAATCTCTCTCTCTCTCCATATATATATATACACATATATATACACACATATATGTATGTATATCTCCTATTGGTTCTTATTGGTTCTGTTTCTCTGGGTACCATGTAACAAACTGGGTAGGGGATTTCTATTATGACAAGAAAGAAGAGAAGGACAGATACTGGGGGACTATTATGAAAAAGAAGTACTTATAAACTCCAAGAAGAGCAAAATGGTGTACAAGAAAGGAAACGTAGCCATGGTATTCTACTTGGCTCACCAATGACTGATATTTCATTTAATCATAATAAGTAAACTCTGAAATACTGGTTTAACCAAAAATCATCATATAATTTTCGGGAGGGTAAGAGGAAGTAAATGAGGGACAACGGATGGCTTCCAGGTGCTGAATGATCTTGTATATTAGGACCCTGCTATAGACCGAATGTTTGTGTCCCCTCCACAAAATTCATATGTTGAAATCCTAACCCCCAATGTGATGGTATTAGGAGGTGGGGATTTGGGGGAGGTGATTAGGTCATGAGGGTGGAGCCCTCATGAATAAGATTAGAGCCCTTATATAAGAGACCCAGAGAGCTCCCCTGTCCCTCCTGCCATAGTGAGCTGTCTATGAACCAGGAAGTGGGTCCTCATCAGACACTGAATCTGCTGATGCCTTGATCTTGGACTTCCCAGCTTCCAGAATTTTAAGAGATACATTTCTGTTGTTTGTAAGCCACCCAGTCTGTGCTATTTCGCTATAGCAGCCCTAAGGGTCTAAGACAGACTCAACAGACAAGATCCAAAGTGCTGAATAAAGAAGTAGCTGTACTTGCAGCATTTATAGGTAAAATGATATGATATCTTGGTGCCAGTGGTGGGAGAAAGGGGAGAGATAGAGTATGGGAGTCTAGGTGAAACAAGATGGTTTGGTTTATGAGTTGATCATGATTGAAACTGGGTGAGGGATACATGTGGCTTATTATAATGTTCTCCCTACTTTCGAATGTTTGAAAATTTTTATAATAAAATTTGCAAAAATAATAAAACAGTAATGAAGTAGTACTTAATACTGCTTATTAAGTGTCTACCAGAAGAAAGAGCTAAAAGTTTAGAAAGAAATGCTCAGGAATGGGAACGAATGGAACAGGGAACTGCTGTTTGTGGTATAAACTTTTCTGTAAACAAAATATGTAGTTGGGGGCTTCCCTGGTGGCGTAGTGGTTGAGAGTCCGCCTGCCAATGCAGGGGACACAGGTTCATGCCCCAGTCCGGGAAGATCCCACATGCTGCGGAGCGGCTGGGCCCGTGAGCCATGGCTGCTGAGCCTGCGCGTCCGGAGCCTGTGCTCCAAAACGGGAGAGGCCACAGCAGTGAGAGGCCCGCGTACCGCAAAAAAAAAAAAAAAAATATGTAGTTGGTTTTTTAAAAATAAGTTTATTTATTTTTTGGCTGCGTTGGGTCTTCGTGTGGGCTTTCTCTAGTTGCTGAGAGCGGGGGCTACTCTTTGTTGTGGTGTGTGGACTTCTCATTGCCGTGGCTTCTCTTTGTTGCAGAGCACGGGCTCTAGGCACGTGGGCTGCAGTAGCTGCGGCATGCAGGCTCAGTAGTTGTGGCTCACCGGCTCTACAGCGCAGGCTCAGTAGTTGTGGCACACGAGCCCAGTTGCTCTGCGGCATGTGGGATCCTCCCGGACCAGGGCTCAAACCCATGTCCCCTGCATTGGCAGGCGGATTCTCAACCACTGCACCACCAAGGAAGTCCCAAAATATGTAGTTTTAAAAATTATTATTAAAAAATAGCGGGCTTCCCTGGTGGCGCAGTGGTTGAGAATCCGCCTGCCGATGCAGGGGATGCAGGTTCGTGCCCGGTCTGGGAAGATCCCACATGACGCGGAGCGGCTGGGCCCGTGAGCCATGGCCGCTGAGCCTGCGCGTCCGGAGCCTGTGCTCCGCAACGGGAGAGGCCGCAACAGTGAGAGGCCCGCGTACCGCAAAAAATAAATAAATAAATAAATAAAAAAATAAAAAATAGCGATGAGGGGAATTACCTGGCAGTCCAGTGGTTAGGACTTTGCACTTTCACTGCTGAGGGTGAGGGTTCAATCCCCCTGGTCTGGGAACTAATCTCCTGCAAGCTGCTCAGCCAAAAATAAATGAATAAATAAAACTAAGCAAAGAATAAGAAGTGGGTTAAAAAAAAGAGAAAGAAAGAAGAGTGATGAGACTAGAATAACACTGGATGAAAAATATGGAAATCAGACTTTGCCTCGCTATAACAAAGCACTTTCTCACAATGAAAATTGTCCAGAATTATATGGACTGTCTCCTAAGAGGATTTAAGAAAGACAAGGGACTTCCCTGGTGGCACAGTGGTTAAGAATCCACCTGCCAATGCAGGGGACACACGTTCGAGCCCTGGTCCGGGAAGATCCCACATGCCTCAGAGTAACTAAGCCCGTGCGCCACAACTACTGAAGCCCGCACACCTAGAGCCCAAGTACTGCAACAAAGAGTAGTCCCCACTCACCACAACTAGAGAAAGCCTGTGCACAGCAACTAAGACCCAATGCAGCCAAAAAAAAAAAGACAACAGGATCACATGTAAACGATGTTGTCAAAGGTGGTCCTGTGCTGAAGGGAAGTTAGGGGAGGTGACTTCTAAGTAGGGTGGCCAGGTTTAGCAAATAAAAATAGAGGATACCAGTTACATTTGAATTTCAGATAAATAGTAAAGTAGTTTTTAGTGTATGTCCCACAGTAAGGACGTTATACACTGGGACATAGTTATACTAAGAAGTTTATTTACCATTTATCTGAAATTCAAATTTCACTGTTTGTCTTTCATTTTATCTGGGAGCCCTATTTTTAACACCCCTAACTATTCTAATATGTTATTTTTATATAAGGGGGGGAGGGCTTATCCATGTTCAAATATGTAAATTCAAAAGAAATTTTAGCATTCCTCTCTTGCCAAACCTAACTGATAGAATGAGTGATTAAGGTGAAGGACAGGGCAGGCTGGGTTAAATGGCAGCTTGAAGCATAGGGTTCTATCCTCAAAACTCAAAGAGAACTTGAGATTGGGAATTCAGACATCCATCACTGAGTATAATCTGCATTGAGTCCATAATCATTTATCTTACTTTTTTTCCTGTTTAATGCAAAGGTAATGCAGAGTTGAAAATAGAAACACTGGAATTCACAGGAGAATCCCTATGGGTAGGGGTTGTCCTAGGAAGCATGAGAACATGAGGAACGAGGCTCTGTCGACACTCACGTTCTGCCTGCCCACACTCAGGAACGGAGTGGACTGTATTCAAGTTTTGTGTCTTAGGAGCTTTGACTCAGCCAGAGTGAGTCAGAGAGGCCTCCCTGTAGGAGTCAGCATCGAAGTTGAATCTGTAGGAGGGTTTCCCGCTTCAAGAGGAGAAGAGGAAAGAGCTGGAGGAAAAACGGAGTTACAGACTGGGGGGTACTGAGACCTTGAGAAGATGTTATAATTACAACACCGGATGAGAGAGATGGAGAAGTGGGGCATGAGTTTGGAGAGGGTGGGACCTTAGGGACCTTCAAAGAGACTTGGGTTTAGTCCTGTAGGCCCTGGGCTGCTGTTTATAAAGAGGTACATGAAGATGATGCTACCTACCAATCCATTCTCTTTTCAGCTGTCTTCCCAAGGGTGGTCCTTTACTCTCAAAAACATGAACACAAAGAACTGGAGGGTGCTAGAGCACCCACAAAGAAGAATCCCTCAAAATCCAAATCAACCCATGGAATCACTCTTTATGATGAGGAAAATGGCCTCAGAGAGAGGTCACAGAACTGGTCAGTGACGGAGTTGGGATCAGAGCCAGATCTCTTGACTCCTTTTCCAAATCGCCTCGTCAAGTAGGGAGGCAGGTTATACAAATGGGGAGGGGCACATATTCCTTGTTGTATTCCAAGAAGATACATAGTCTAGGGTGTACCAATCTCTATAAAATGCAATGGTAATGGGACCTTCTGGAGTTGGGCAGTGGCCCTGTTCAAGCCATCCCCCAGGCATAATTGTAAGAGCACGGTTTTGAGAGACTGACCCAGGTGGGTGATGTGGCTGTGAAAACATGGTTTATCCATATGCAGCCGGGTGGCTCATGGGGAGCCCAACCCCCAGATCCTGGGCTCATTAACTCTGCTCTCGGGACTTCATTCCACTAATGAAAGCTCTGAGGGAGAGTCACATGCCCCTCAGAGGGTTTGTGTGGTTAACGGGCCATCAAGTTTGCCAAAGCTTTATCTCCCTGTGGCCCTACCGCCATTTTCCACGCTGTGGCCAACTCCTTTTCCCACTTCTCAACTCAGCCTTGTGGAAACTGAATACAGCAGTCAGCTCCAGGAGCCTCAGGGTTGCCATGGGTTACATGAATTCAAAACTGAAGATGGAACCAAAACAGGCCCTTAAATATCAGCCCTCAAGTGGGAAGCTAAAAGGAGTGCTCCGACGCCTTAAAAGAAATCAGGTGACGTCATGACAAGGGAAGGATACTGATGCAGCCACGAGCTGGATGATTGCTGCCTGGAGCCTCGATGTGTCAACAACTGCTAAAAATATCCTCTCTACATGGCGCCTGCAAGTCATGGCAAATACTCAGGGACATGAGAGTGAAGGTCTGAAATGGTAGACCTGTGCTAGCCAACCCGGTCCCTGCTGGCCACACGTGGTCACAAGCACTTGAAATGGGGCTTGCCTGAATGAAGACGGGCTGTAAGGAAACTGGCTGTAATGGGTGGGTAGGGGAATAAATGTTGATACCTCACTTCATATATCAAAATTAACTCCTGAAAGATTAAAAAATTAAAAGCAAGAGCAAATACAGAAAACCTAGGTGACCTTCAGATGGCCCCTGAGTGTCTAAGAATATGAACGACAGAAGAAACCACCAAGAAAATGAGACCTTTTAAAAAAAAATTAAAAGCTTTTTTTTGACAGATATTAATTTAAAAAAGGAAAATAAATTATATTTATGCCAGATACTCTGCTAGTTACTTTCACAAACATTATTTTTGAAAAATGTATTTTTATTTAGATATAATTGGGAATTCCCTGGCGGTCCAGTGGTTAGGACTCGGTGACTCCATGCTTTCACTGCTGGGGGCCTGGGTTCGACCCCCGGTGGGGAAACTAAGATCCCGCAAGCTGCAACAGTGTGGCAAAAAAAAGATATAATTGACACATAACATTGTGCAGATTTAAGGTAAACAAAATGTTTATTTGATACATTTATATACTGCAATATTATTACCATCATATGTTAGCTAACACCTCTATCTTGTCACATAATTATTTTGTTTTTGTGGTGGGAATAATTAAGATCCACTCTCTTAGCAACTTGAAGCTTATAATACAGTATTGTTGGCTCTGATCACTCTGCTGTAGATTAGCTCTTCAGGACTTATTTATCTACTAGCTGTAAATCTGTAAAAAGCTTTAGCTTTTAAAAAATCATAGATATAAATAAAATTTAAAACCACATAAAAATGGGAAATTATTTTCCATAAAGATTACATATGATGTACACCCAAAATTGATAATATTGATACTATGCTAATACCCCAATAATGGAATGAGCAATTCTCAGAAGAAATACAGATGCTAATAAACATTAAAGTGTTCGTTCTCTCTAGTTATCAAAAGAAAGCAAATTAAAAGCACCATTAAAAGTTTTTAAATTAAATTACATAAAGGCAGGCTTCTCTGGTGGCGCAGTGGTTAAGAATCCGCCTGCCAATGCAGGGGACATGGGTTTGAGCCCTGATCCGGGAAGATCCCACATGCCGTGGAGCAACTAAGCCTGTGTGCCACAACTACTGAGCCCAAGTGCCACAACTACTGAAGCCCACGTGCCTAGAGCCCGCGCCCTGCAACAAGAGAAGCTACCACAATGAGAAGCCCGCCCACTGCGACGAAGAGTAGCCCCCACTCGCCGCAACTAGAGAAAGCCTGTGCACAGCAACAAAGACCTAACTCAGCCAAAAATAAATAAATTAACTAACTAACTAAATAAATAAACGTATTAAAGAAATAAATTACATTAAGGCAAATTTTAAAAACTGTTTACTACAATTCAACAAAGTTTTGTTTTTTGATGGTAATCATTCATAGCTGATGGGAGTATAAACATGGAAAATTTTTCTGGAAAGCAGCTTGCAAAATACATCAGGTCTAAAAGATTCTAAGAATGTTCCACTCTTTGACCTGGGAATTCCACTTCTATGGAAATTAACAGACTAACTTATGTGCAAGGATGTCCATATGTTCACCGCCATCATGGCAAAATAACTGAAGCGGCTCAAAATATGCAAATACACTATGGTACAATCATGGGGAAAAAAAAAAAAGGATGTAAGCATAAAATACACCCTGGATTCCAAAGACAGTATGAATAAAGAATGTAAAAAGTCACATTAATATTTTTAGATTGATTTCATACCGCAGTCAATATATTGTGTTAAATATTGCATTGCATAAAATATATTATTATATATTGAGTTAAATAAATTGGGTTTAAAAAAAGATATTAAAATTAATTTCACCAGTCTCTATTTACATTTTTTTGTTATTGTTGATGTTTGTGTTTTTGTTTGTTTGTTTGGCCGTGCTGTGCAGCTTGTGGGATCTTAGTTCCCTGACCAGGGATTGCACCCGGGCCCTGGTAGTGAAAGCACCGAGTCCTAACCACTGGACAACCAGGGAATTCCCTCTTTTTAGTTTTTTAATGTGTCTACTAGAAAAATTAAAATTATTATACATGTGTGTTTTGATTCGTGCTCACATGTGTGGGTTGCATTACATTTCTATTGGATAGCACTGCTTCAGGGCAGTGGGTAAATCCTGCCAGAGACTTGTCCTAACTGCTTCTCCACACCAGTTTTTCCCTCCCACTCTTATCTTTCCCTTTCTCTTTCCTTTTCTACATTTTATACTCTTTCAACAAGAGACTACTTTTTATACTTTTTCAACAAGCTTACTTCTACTATTAGATGGGAAGAATAATAGCTAACATTTTTTTAAAAGGCTCAATAAGTGCTGAGCACATTACCTTCATATGTCATATAATGCCCCCCGACCCCAAATATGCTATAAGGTAGGTATCATTATTGGCACAGAGAGGTTACATGCCTAAGGTCACACAGCTAGTAAGTAGAGAAACTATGATTCAAACCCTAGGTAGCCTATCTTCCAAGCCCTTCTGTTCTACGTTGCATGCGTGAGAGAAATGGAAACTGGGAAATCTGAATAGAAAGCTCTTTGGAACAACTGACTGTGTTTCCCCATTTGCACTGCCAGCTAGCCCTGGGGGAGATGTTGCTCAAGCTTAAAAGCTTTGTCAGCTTCTACCATGCATCCATCAGTACTATGGACAACACTGTGTCTTCCCAAAATTTGTATTTGAAGCCCTAACTCCCAATGTGGTGGCATCTGGAGGTGGGGCCTTTGGGAACTGATTAGATTTAGATGAGGTCATGAGAGGGTGGGGGCCCCATGATGGGATTAGCGCCCTTATAAGAGATACAGGAGAGCTTGTTCTCTCTCTCCCCCATGTGAGCATGCAGCAAGAAGGCAGCTGTCTGCAAGCCAGGAAGAGGGTCCTCACCAAGAATCAAAACAGGATTCCAGCCTCCAGAACTGTGAGAAAATAAGTTTCTGTTGTTTAAGCCACCCCATCTATATATTTTGTTATGGCAGCCCTAGAAGACTAAGATGATTGGACCCCTGAGTTGAGTCACTGCACCTGAGACAGCACATCTTGTGAACTTCTTCTTCATTAGGAGCCTATTGAAGAGGCTTTTAGCCTTGGAAGATGTGGACAAGCAGGGAAGAATCAATAAAAGAGGATGTAGAGATTTCCAGTGGAAGAAGACAAAGGAATGACCTACCTGGGAGGGGACAGGAATGCCGGGCTGAAAATTAGTGAATATAGAGTTCCCTGGCGGTCCAGTGGTTAGGACTTGGCGTTTTCACTGCCGTGGCCCCGGGTTCAATCCCTGGTTGGGGAACTAAGATCCCACAAGCCGCACAGTGCTGCCAAAAAAGTAAATAAATAAATACTGAATAAAAACTGTCGAACAGAAGGAGGTTAGAGCCACATTGCATCTGATAAAAGACCTTCAGGTTTTAAGGAAAATATGTAACGTGAGTGAACAACCAATATAGGGGTGGCTGCAGGTTGGATTTGTAGAAAGAAAATTTACCTGTTGACATGGCAGGTCTACCACATCCAAGTGTCTGAAGCTGTGGACCCGAAACATGGTGCCTCCGCCAGTGGCAAAGCTGGCTGGTTGGTGATTATTAGGAAAAATATTTAAGTACCAAATGTGGCAAAGGATTTATTTTTTATACGTTTTACGGTGGATTGCAATGTTATCCCAATAATGCGTCCCCTCTCCCCACTTGTGCTCTCAGTGTCCTTTAGAGTGAAGAAAAAAGTGTGGGATTAATATTAGTGCCATAGAACATCCCTGGAGCTCCCTCATCTGTGCCACAGCCTGTGAACTGGGACCCCAAAGGGAGCACACTGTTCATGGGAACACATCTATCCTTAGTTTCTTGGCAGAAATAAAATTTGAGAATAAATGGTTTAAAGGATGATAGAAGAGGATCAAGGAGCACCAAGGGGATCATGGCAGGTCCGATGATGGTTAGCTGGCCACTAGAGGAGAGAAGTTGATATGCAAAGGGATTTTACTTTAGGGGTTTTGGTATCACAGTGCAATAATATAGATAGAGTGCCTTGAACCCAGGTAGATTGGATTTAGGTCTCAGAGCCAGCACTTAGAAGCTTATGGCCCAGGGGAGTCTGCGTGAAGTTTTTCCCACAACAACAACCAACTCACTGGCATCAACTGTGCAACCAACAATTCAATTTAATGCTGATACTGTCTGCCTGGAGTTAAAGGGCTGATACCATTTACCTGCAAGCTAAAGGGCTCAGACTGCCCTCACTTTAGACCCAGCTGCAAATGGGGAGTCCAGGCTACCCACACTTCTACCTGGCCAACTACAGACTTCGGGTTCTCATGGCCCCCCTCTCCAGATTTGGTAATTTGCTAGATTGACTCACAGAACTCAGGAGAACACTTAACTTATGTTTGCTGGTTTATTGTAAAGGATGCAAATGAACAGCCAGATGAAGAGGTACTAAGTCAAGAAGGGTCCAAGTGCAGGACCTGTGGAGCTGGAGCGTGTTACCCTCCTGACATGTGGATGCAATCTGGAAGTTCTCCAGATCTTGTGGTTCAAGAGTTTTTATTTTATTTTCCTTTGGCCGTGCCGCGCAGCATGTGGGATCTTTAGTTCCCCAGCTAAATATCGAACCCAAGCCCCCTGCAGTGGAAGCGCAGAGATTTAACCACTGGACCGCCAGGGAAGTCCCTCAAGAGTTTTTAACAGAGCTCTTCTCTCCCTGGAGAATGGGTGGCTAAAAATTTTACACGATTGGTCTTTCTGGTGACTGCCTTCTCGAAGCTAGCTAGAGGCCACAATGGGTCAGTCATTCGAATAAAAAAGAAACTCATATCACTTAGGAAGTTCCAAGGGTTTTTGAAGTTCTGTGCCAAGAATGGGGATAAAGACCATATACAATATTTGTTATTATACCACAGCTGGGAAGTCTCGATGGCTGGGCCAGAATCATATGAAGACTCATCACTCTCATGCCTAGTGTTGATACTGTCTGGGGGACCTCAGCTGGGGCTGTCCGTGGGATACCTCCATGAAGCCTCTTCATGTGTTTGGGCTTCCTTACAGCATGGCAAGTCCCAAGGGCAAATATCCCAAGAGAGGGAGCCCGGAGGAAACTGTATTGCCTTTTATAGACATGGAAGTCACATAGTGTCTCTTCTGCCCTTGCTGAGATTCAAGTTCACCTCTTGATGATAAGAGGGTTAAAGTCTCATTGTTAAGAAGAGCATGTGGGGGCTTCCCTGGTGGCGCAGTGGTTGAGAGTCCGCCTGACGATGCAGGGGACACGGGTTCGTGCCCCGGTCCGGGAGGATCCCACATGCCGCGGAGCGGCTGGACCCGTGAGCCATGGCCGCTGAGCCTGCGCGTCCGGAGCTTGTGCTCTGCAACGGGAGAGGCCACAACAGTGAGAGGCCCGTGTACCAAAAAAAAAAAAAAAAGAAGAGCATGTGGAATGGGAGCCATTATTGAGGCCATCTTTGGAAAATTCCTCTGCCACAACACTTCATTCAAATAGAAGGTAACTCATACGATACGATCCAGCCCACTCTTGGGCATATATCGGAACAAACCTATAATTCAAAAAAAGATATGCACCTCTATGTTCATAGCAGCACTATTCACAATAACCAAGACATGAAAACAACCTAAATGCCCATCGACAGATGAATGGTTAAAGAAGATATGGTACATATCTACACTGGACTACTACTCAGCCATAAAAGAATGAATGATGCCATCTGCAGCAACGTGGATGGACCTAGAGATTATCGTACTAAGTGAAGTAAGTCAGAAAGAGAAAGACAAATATCATACGATATCACTTACATGAGGAATCTAGAATATACACAAATGAACTTATCTGTAGAACAGAAACAGACTTATAGACATAGAGAACAGACTTGTGGTTCCCAAGGGGGAGGGGAGGGGGAGGAGGGGTGGAGTGGGAGTTTGGGGTGAGCAGATGAAAACTATTTTTTAAAATTAATTATTTATTTTCCGATGCACTGGGTCTTCGTTGCTGGGTGCGGGCTTTCGTTGCAGCGAGGGGAGCTACTCTTTTTTTTTTTTTTTTTTTTGCTGTACGCGGGCCTCTCACTGCTGTGGCCTCTCCCATTGCGGAGCACAGGCTCCGGACGCGCAGGCCCAGCGGCCATGGCTCACGGGCCCAGCCGCTCCGCGGCACGCGGGATCCTCCCAGACCGGGGCACGAACCCGCGCCCCCCGCATCAGCAGGCGGACTCCCAACCACTGCACCACCAGGGAAGCCCGGGGAGCTACTCTTCGTTGTGGTGCACGGTCTTCTCATTACCGTGGCTTCTCTTTGTTGTGGAGCACGGGCTCTAGGTGCACAGGCATCAGTAGTTGTGGTGTGCAGGCTTCAGCAGCTATGGCTCGAGGGCTCTAGGGCGCAGGCTCAGTAGTTGTGGTGCATGGGCTTAGTTGCTCCGCGGCATGTGGGATCTTCCTGGACCAGGGCTCAAACCCGTGTCCCCTGCATTGGCAGGAGGATTCTTAACCACTGCGCTATCAGGGAAGTCCCCAAACTGTTATATATAGAATGGATAAACTGTAGAGTGCACAGAACTATATTCAATAACCTGTGGTAAGCCATAAGAGAAAAAAATATGAAAAACAATGTGTATATCGATGTATAACTGAATCACTTTGCTGTACAGCAGAAATTAACACACCATTGTAAGTCAACTATACTTCAATAAAATAAATTAAAAAAAAATAGGTTACTCAGACTCAGAGGTTCAATGACTCTGTCGTGTTCTAAGGAATATATTTGGTCTTTGTCCATAGTTCCTGGCTCAGATTTCATAAATCCCTGGAGTGGCTGCTCACCAGAAAGACTAAGTGATTAGAGGGCTAGGACTTTCAGCCTCACCCACCATCCTCCAGGGAGTGAAGGGGGGCTGGAGATTGAGTGCAATCACAGGCCAACGACTTCATCAATCAAGTCTACATAATTAAACCTGGATAAAAACTCTGGACATCGAGGCTGGGGAAACCATCCAGGGTGGTGACCATCTCTATCTACCGGGAGGGTGGTGCACCCTGACTCCATGGGGACAGAAGTTCCTGTGCTCAGGACCCACCCAGAACTCGCCCTGTGTACCTCTTCATCTGGTTGTTCATTTGTATCCTTTATAATAAAATGGTAACTGTCCATATAGCACTTTCCTGAGTTCGGTGAATAATTCTAATTAATTATCAAACCTGTGGGCGTTGTGGGAAGCATCGAATTTGTAACTGGCTCAACAGAAGTGCAGGTGGGTTTGTGGCTGGTGTCTGATGAAGTGGGGACACTCTTGTAAAGCACTCTGCTCTTAACTTGTGGCGTCCATGCTCACCCCAGGTAGTTAGTGTCAGAACGGAACTGTATTTTAGGACACCACTTGGTGGTATTGGAGGATTGGTGCTGGAACATGTCAGCTAAGCCCCCAGACATCGTAGAACAAAGACAAGCTGTCCCCAGGCCGCTCTTTCCAAATCCTGACCCAGAGAATCTGCAAGCATAATAAAGTGGCTGTGGTTTTACGTCACTTACTTTGGGTTGGTTTATTTCACAGTCATAGATAAATGGACCCATGCGGTCCACCTTGAGAGTTGTCAAGGACCAGAAATAACATAAGGAAATCACCTCATTTGGGGCCTGACATAAAGCAAATGTCAGAAATGATAACTCTTTATTTTTTTTAAGATTTATTTATTAAGTTATTTTTGGCTGTGTCAGGTCTTAATTGAGGCATGCAGAATCTTCGTTGAGACATGCAGAATCTTTTGTTGCGGCACGAGGGCTTCTCTCTAGTTGTGGCGTGAGGGCTTCTCTAGTTGTGGCGTGCAGGCTCCAGGGTGCGTGGGCTCTGTAGTTGTGGCGCAAGGGCTTAGGTGCTCCGAGGCATGTGGGATCTTAGTTCCCTGACCAGGGACCGAACCCACGTCCCCGGCATTGGAAGGTGGATTCTTTACCACTGGACCACCAGGAAGTCCCGGTAACTCATCATAATTTAAAATGTGAGAGGACTGTGGGAATTCCCTGGCGGTCCAGTGGTTGGGACTTGGTGTTCTCACTGCCAGGGTTCCAGGTTCGATCCCTCGTCGGGAAACTAGGATCCTGCGGCCAATAAATAAATAAACAAACAAATAAATAAATAGTGAGAGGATTGTAACCAACTAGCTGTATTTTGCCCCGTCAACCTTTACTCCTCTCCCCACTGTCCACCACACTTCCAGGAAATCTCAGAGTCAACCCCATGTAGCAGAGACCCTCCTCCACAAGCTCCAATCACTTTCTTCTACCTGGAGGTGATGAGGATGTTTTTAGGTGCCAGTGTAGGGTCTGGAGCCAGCACCCTTTTGCAAGGCAAGCCCTTTTGCCAGCCTTTTTCATCTTTTGCCTTTTGGAAGCCAAGGTCCATTTTGATCTGGGGTTGACCCTAAGACTATTCGTCCAGGCGTTCTGTGTACCCAGGCTCAAGAGAGTCCTGCAAAGTTTGGGCGGGGGGCAGTGGGGAGCAGGTGAGGAATCTGCTCAGCCTCTGTTGGGAACGTAAATGGCTTATCTGTGAGCTCCCTCTGCCCTCTGTTTGCCACAGCCAGTGGAATCCTGCCATGGACTCACATCATTCCTCTCTGTGTTCTGACTTGCCAAGGATGCAGAACAAAGGTTCTCCACCCACTCTTTGGGGCTATTAGGTAGACAAGGCCCCACCCACTCACTCTATTGTGTCTCCTGCCAAGCAGCTCTCCCTCCCTCCCTCTGACGTTTTTTCTCTTTAAGTTGAATTGTGAAACAGATGCAGTAACAAGGAGACCTGGATTCCAAGATCAAACAAACCAAAGCAAAGTTCGTAACCATGGAAATGAACCTTTGCATTAGATGATCACTGCCTTCAGATGAATAAAGTCCAGGAGCTTCCTCTGATGTTCATGCTCACAGCCGTTGTGGGAAAGTTATCTAGTGTGCCTTATGGCTAGGCAAGTTATGTTAGGGTTGGACTCGGCAGAAGAAAAGCCAGGCACTGCCCCATGTTCTACGATGGGCTGGACTCGGCAGAAGAAAAGCCAGGCACTGCCCCATGTTCTAGGATGCGCGCTGAAATGCTGAAAGGTATTCTGGACTGGGAACGTTACGCAGTTCAAGTCAATACACTTTCATGTGTGCCCACCAGGGGTCAGCACTTAGTAAGCACTTGCCATGAGCCATGCACAGTGCTGAATATCTGCACTAAATAATTTTTTTCCTCAAAACAACCACATGGGGTAAATATTCTTATGGTTCCCATTCTACAGATGAGCAAATAGAGGCTTAGGGGGGTTAATATCCAGGGTCATAGAGCCAAAAGAAGGCAAAGCTGGGATTTGCACCCAGTCTGTCCAATATGAAAGTCTAGCCTCCCAGTTACCAACCTGTACCATATCCTCTGCTATAAACGCCAGGCACTGGCCCTGCTGCCCGGGGTACACAGAAAATAAAACCCATTACACTCCGTGGACCTTTACTGAGACCCTATTCCATATGATGGACTGTGTCAGGTGCTATGGAGAATAAAAACTAAGACACAAGAAGATAGCTCATTGCGTAGTAAAGAAAGGAACAACAGGGCTTCCCTGGTGGTGCAGTGGTTGAGAGTCCGCCTGCCGATGCAGGGGATGCGGGTTTGTGCCCCGGTCCGGGAAGATCCCACATGCCGCGGAGCGGCTGGGCCCGTGAGCCATGGCTGCTGAGCCTGCGCGTCCGGAGCCTGTGCTCCACAACAAGAGAGGCCGCAGCAGTGAGAGGCCCGTGTACCGCAAAAAAAAAAAAAAAAAAAAAAAATGTAATGATAAATCCCCACCCTCGCCTTCACAGAGCTCTCAGGTGGTCAGCTACTAGCATTCGGAACGTCCCCTTAGCATGAAAGTCCATGCCAAAGGACTGCTGAAGGTCTAATTGTGTCCCACAAAAGGCTATGTTGGATCCTGACAAGCATGGAGGGAAGACGATGTGGAGAGACACAGAGAGAAGACGGCCATCTACAAGCGGAGGACAGAGCCATGGAGCAGCTGCTCCCTCACGGACCTCAGGAGGAACCAACACTGCTGACATCTTGATTTTGGACTTCTAGCCTCCAGAACTATAAGGCCAATAAACTTCTGCTGTTGAAGCCACACAATTTATGGTGCTTTGTTATGGTGGCTCTAGCAAATCAACACAGATTTTGGCACGGGTAAATGTGACGTTATTTGGAAATGCAGTCTTTGCCTGTGTAATTCAGATATAAATTAAGGGAATTCCCTGGTGGTCCAGTGATTAGGACTCATTGCTTTCACTGCCAGGGGCCCAGGTCAGGGAACTAAGATTCCACAAGCTGCAGGCCAAAAAAAGAAAAGAGGTCATAATAGAGTGGGGTTGATCCTCAACCCAATATGACTGAAGTCCTCACGAGAAGAATAGAAGAAACACAGAGATGGAAACACATAGTAGGAAGACAGTATGTGGCAGTGGGGGCAGAGATTGGAATTATGTAGCTAAAAGCCTAGGAACGCCAAGGATTTCTGGCAACTACCGTAAGCTACGAGAGACATGGAACAGAGTTTCCTTTGAGCCTCCAAGAAGGAATCAACTCTGTCAAATGACACCTTGATTTTGGACTTTTGGCCTCCAGATCTGCAAGAGAATAAATGTTTGTTGTTTGAATCCACCTAGTTTGTGGTACTTTGTTATGGCAGCCCAGTTCACCATGGTTCCTGGTTTTGTGAAAAGAAAGTAATCTTTCCTTAACCTTGTGTTTCCTTCTTCCTGTGTCTCTTCAAGGACCTCCTAATCGCTCACCCAAGCTTTGGTCTTTGCAGCCCTGCTTTGAAGACCTCCCTACCCTTGTCCGCTAAGAGAGTCCCCTCCTGCTGTAGGGCTGCATCGCCTCCGAGTCATTCACACGTACCTCTCTCTGCCTCCCCAAGCCCTGGGAATGCACTCAGCCCTCTGCTCTTTTGTTGGTTCTCCCTGCCCTCCTCTTGATTAATTATATGCAGCAAAAAGATTGACTCTGGGGCTTCCCTGGTGGCGCAGTGGTTGAGAGTCCGCCTGCCGATGCAGGGGACGCGGGTTCGTGCCCCGGTCCAGGAAGATCCCACATGCCGCGGAGCGGCTGGGCCCGTGAGCCATGGCCGCTGAGCTTGCGCGTCCGGAGCCTGTGATCCGCGACGGGAGAGGCCACAACAGTGAGAGGCCTACGTACAGGAAAAAAAAAAAAAAAAAAAGATTGACTCTGCCCAAGGGAGGGGTGGAGAGGGAGTGGAAGCTGGAGACATGGGATGAGACCAGACGTTGAGCAGGAAGCAGGTCTCATATGATCTGCTAAGGAGTTTCAGCCTCATAAAAGGGGATGCAGAGCTCCTGCAGGCTTTGAAGCAGGAGAGTTCCTTTGTTTGCACATACATATTGAACGCTTGCTGTATGCTAGGTACTGTGCTAGATGCAGGAGAAATGTACCAGGCAGGAATGCTTTCCTTCAACTGGCAAAACACCTGATTGGCAGTGACTTAAACCACAAGTACATGTATTGTTCATCTAACAAGGACACTGGTGTCTTCAAGGATCCAGGTTTTTTCAACTTTTCTCATGTTTGTTGCCTCGTGGTCTTGAATGGTGACACCACTGACCAAGATAGGTGTTATGGGCTGAATTGTGTCCCCTCAACATTCATAGGCCAGAGTTCTAACCCCTAGCGCCTCCGAATGTGACTGTCTATGGAGAAGGAGCCTTTAAAGAGGCGATTAAGGTAAAATGAAGTCATATGTGTGGGCCCTGATCCAAGATAACTCGTGTCCTTATAAGAAGAGGAGATTAGGACACACAGACACACCGAGAAGCAGCAGGGATGCATGTATACAAAAGAAAGACTATGTGAGGACACAGCAAGGAGGCCATCTACAAGACGAGGAGAGAGACTTCAGAAGAAACCAAACCTGCTGACACCTTGATCTTGGACTTTAGCCTCCAGAACTGTGAGAAAATAAGTTTCTGTAGTTGAAGGCATCCAGTCTGTGGCAGCCCCAGCAAACTAATACAATATGGGATACGGGGGAAGAACAGGCGGGGGGTGGGCGGGAGGGAGGAGAGCCGGTTCTCCACACACTGATTCAAGCTGTTCCCTCACACAGGGGTGCTCTCCTGTCCCCCACCAGCTGGGCTCAGCCAAGTCCCCTCAGGCCCCCAAATCACACCGTATTCTCTTAGAGACCTCAGTCTCCCTGGGACTCGTATTTTAGGGCAGAAGGTTCCCCGCAGCCCCCGCTAGACCATGAAATGCTTGTTTGGTTTTGAACATTTCACGTGGTTGTTTGAAGGGAGAAAGATTCGCTGTTCCTCCTTTTACTACGTGATGAATTACCTTCTTGTGTTGTCATCCTTCTTCATTCACCAGGGCACCTGCACATGGTGCCTCACACAGAATAGAGCCTCAGTCTCTGTTAAAGGTCTCTGGCATTTCACAGAATAAAGTGTGAAATGGGGAACCCAGTAAAGTGCATAAGATACCGTAGGGTCACCAATGGCTTTGCGATAAAATAGGAGCTCAGTCTCTGAGGGAATCCTGAGAGATCTGGGGTGGCCCACATTCCTCACCCCTCTGTGCAGGGCATTTATCAGGAGAGTAGGCAAGGGGTGTGTGTGTGTGTGTGTGTGTGTGTGTGTGTGCGTGCATGCGTGTTTGTGCAATGAGGCTGTCAGCGGGGATGTGGGGGGACAGACGGCCGGCCTGGGGTGGAGGCTGATTTCTCTCCCCCTCCTTCAGGGCCCTTGCAGGTTTCCAGGTACGAGACTGGCTAAAATAGGCTGAGAAACACTAGGATTTATTTATTTATTTTTTTAACGACACCAAGTTTAAGCAGCGGGCCTTGAGAAGGAGAAGAAAAACTGGCATTTCAATGCTTATGAGTAAGACGAGACAAGCAGAGATCAGCTAACACCATGGATGATACCTGGATTTCAGAAGGTGTTAAAGGAAAAATTACTCCCATGAGGAGCCACAGGGGAGACAGATGGGGTTCAACTCCAAGCACAACAAGGACAAAGGGGGGATTTATAGCCAAGGAGCAGGGTGACCAGGCCAGTGCATGGAAAATCACTGAGAGGAAACATCAGGGTAGAGGGATCCTTGCTAAACTGACCGAACAGCGTTCTTGCTAAAGACAGGGCGAGGACTTACACATGAAAGTTTGGAGATGAGGAAACTGATCAGATATCAAGGGTGAGGTACTCTCTTTAAAGTGACGTAGTAGAAGTGAAGTGAGTCAGAAAGAGAAAGACAAATACCATATGATATCACTTATATGTGGAATCGAAAATAGGACATAAATGAACTTATCTATGAAACAGAAGCAGACACACATAGACACGGAGAACAGACTGGTGGTTACCGGGGGAAGGATGGAGTGGGAGGCTGGGGTCAGCAGATGTAAGCTATTATATATAGAATGGACAAACAACAAGGTCCTACTGTGCAGTACTGGGAACTATATTCGATATCCTGTGATAAACTATAATGGAAAAGACTATTTAAAAAAAGAATATATATATATGTATATATATGTGTGTGTGTATATATATATATAAAACCAAATCACTTTGCTTTACAGCAGAAATTAACACAACATTGTAAATCAACTATACATCAATTAAACAAATAAATAAAGTTACCTAGTAGGATTCTTGCTAAAACTGAGGGGCTGGGGGGGCCCAAGGTGAATGCCTAGTCGAGAAGAGAGCATCTTGTCAACACAGCCCCACTGAGAAGCACATAAAACACAGGGTGGGGGCTTCCCTGGTGGCGCAGTGGTTGAGAGTCCGCCTGCCGATGCAGGGAACGCGGGTTCGTGCCCCGGTCCGGGAAGATCCCACATGCCGCGGAGCGGCTGGACCCGTGAGCCATGGCCGCTGAGCCTGCGCGTCCGGAGCCTGTGCTCTGCAACGGGAGAGGCCACAACAGTGAGAGGCCCGCGTACCGCAAAAAAAAAAAAACACAGGGTGGGAACTGGAGGGCTAAATATGGGTAGAATGCAAATATAAACAGTGTTGTGTAATATCTGTAACTATGTATAATATTTTATACATTATTTATAGATGAAGTTTTATATATACTGTAATATTTGTAACAATTACTTTTCTTTTCTCTACGTAGATTTGATAGAGGAGAGCTCAGCAGAAACCATATTTAAATTTTCAATCTCTTATTTCCTGAGAAGTTAACCTTTTGATGAATACTGATGAAATCTCATGATACCACATCCATGATTTAGACAGTTTGGGCCTAAAATTTTCTGAAAGATTATACAACTATGGGTGAAATCAGTCTCATTAATCTTTGATAAACTGTGGCGAAAGAAAGAAGCACTAAAAGGTCAGATTTGGGCAAAGTTTTTCCCAGTTATCCATACAGTCTGGTTCCATTCCTAGAACACTCAATAGTTCAACAATGTGACTTAGGAATACACAGAAAATTGCTGGAACTATGAAGAAAACAGGGGAGTAAATTCCACTAAAGCCAGAAAAGTGGTTCCCCAAGGGGAAGGAGGGGATTCCTCTTGGGAGAGACACATATTGGGTTTCTGGGATTCTCCTGACATTCAGCTTACTGATTGTGGGTAGTTCCAGGAATTTTCGATTTGTAGTTATTTATCAATCAGTACATATTTATATTTTACGCCCTTTTCTGTATGTGTATTATACCACACACTTAAAAGTTTAAAAAAAGTTTATCTTAATTTTCAAGAAAGGAAAAATTAAAGAGGAGGCTTTCAGCAATTACACACCAAAATAATTCCTGAAAAAAAATTCTAGAACAAGTAACTGAGGACGTGGAAAGAAAGTGGTGATGCTAGGAGCTTGCACTGGTTCTTTTAGAACAAGCTGAGCCCAAATCATCTGAATTTTGTCTTTGTATGGAGTTACTAGACTAGTGGGTCATAGATTGTAGGAAGCATTCGACAAGATCTTTCATGATACCCTTGTGGACCACACAGAAATGTGGGTTGGACCAAAGAAAGCTTATCTGAAGGACACTGAGGTTGGCTTGCTGTGGATGCAAATGTTTTGATACTTTCCGGGTAGAGAGGTGAGTTCTATGCAGTGTTATGCCACTAAATGCTTAACAACTGGCTTTCTGAGAGAAAAAGTCCTGATTTGTAGTGTTTGCCAATTTCTGTGGTGTAAATACTCCCACTGTGACTTATTTCAAGTCTGTGTTTGACAACCAACTTGTAAAATTTTTGAAAATGTTGCTGGCCAATCTAAGCTGGCTTCACTACACTGCTGGGTCTATGTCTTCTCTTTTGGATCTAGACAGGTTTGATTAAGATGTAGAAAACAAAATTATGGTTACTGGGGGGTGGGGAGGCGGGGGGGGGAGGGATAAATTGGGAGACTGGGATTGAAATATACACACTACTATATATAAAATAGATAACTAATAAGGACCTACTACTGTATAGCACAGGGAACTCTTCTCAGTACTCTGTAATGATCTCTAAGGGAAAAGAATCTAAAAAAGAGTGGATGTAGGTATATGTATAACTGATACACTTTGCTGTACAGCAGAAAGTAATGCAATATTGTAAATCAGCTATACTCTTAAAAAAAAAAAAAAAGAAGAGTCCAATGCAAGTGACTCTCTAGAATTGCAAAACCTAGTCATAAAGGCTGAGCAATCTCTGCTCTGATGCTGGAACACTCTCTGGGAACACCTTCTGGGAGCTCCAAGCTGCCATGTAATAAGTTTGACCACTTGAGAGCGCCATGCTGGAAAGGCCACATGTAGAATCCCCCAGCTGAACTCAGCCTCCCAGCCATCCCAACCGACATGCCAGATATGTGAGGGAAGATGTTTTGGACTCTTTGCACAGACTCAGCTACCAAGTGACCCCCACCAGTATCACCAGCTGAGCCCCACCCAAATGCCTGACGTCCAAAGTCATGAGATTTAATAAAATGCTTGCTTTAAGCCACTAAGTTTGGGGGTAGTTGTTCTGCAGCAATAGATCATTGAAATACTTCCCACACCCATTTCCACCCCTTTCTTGACTTGAGGCTGGACAGTGGGACACTAATTCCAAGCCTCCCTTGCATCTAAATGGCCACATGAGAGTTTTGGTCAAGGAGATGTAGGCAGAAACCCCTGAAGAGGTTTTCACTTCCTGAATTAAAAAGGCAAATGCTTAAGAGGAGAAGCCTTTGTGCCATGCCTCATTCTTCCCAGCGGGGAATGCGGATATGATGGTTTGAGATTCTGCAGCTATCCTGTGTCAGGAGGACAAAGCTGGCCTGTAAAGAGAGTGGGAAAGGAAGAGAGAAGGGCAGAAGTCCTTTATCTGCCTCTGGATCTTTCATTACATGGAAAAAGGAAAATCTTACTTGCTTAAGCCATTGTTTGTGGGGATTTTTGTTATTCACAGCTGGAAGCAATTCCAATGGACATACTTTAAAGAAGCCAATTTGTAGCATGCTGGATGATTAAAACCAAAGAAGCTTAATCAGAGCTGGTTTCATGACTGGGTGATCTGTGTAGTCTTGCAGGGTCTCACACTCAGAAGGGCCCACACTTTGTTTAGTGCTCTCTGGTCTCTGTCTTGAAACTCTGAATTTTTGAACAAGAGGCCCTGTATTTTCATTTTGCACTGGACCCCACAAATTATGTAGCCAGTCCTGGGTTTAATGAGTCAGTATGACCCTAAATGAAATTTGTGAATGATCTGTCCTCAAACCTGGCCACGTAGAAGAGAACATAGAAGACATTATCAAAGTTGTAAATAGCACAGATTATCAATTAGTTAGATGACAGATTTACTATTTAAAAGGAAATCGAAACTGTCACAAAGCCCAAATCAGAAAGATGACATTTATCAAGAGATAAATGAGAAGCCTGTATTCAGAATTTTTTTTTTTAATCCACAGGTCAGAGCTGTATATCTGGAAGGAACTCTGCTATAGGGACAGGGAATCAGGGCTGTGCCACTGCTGTTACTGTGTGTCTTAAGTGAATCACCACTTCTTTGGATCATGATATCTTTATTTGCATGGTAAGGGGTTTAGCTGGGTAACACCGGATTAATCTAATTACTGGGCTTGGTAATATTTTGCCATATAGCAGTATTTAGTAACAACAGCATTTCATCTGGGAAGGAGCCATGTACACATCTCCTTTAAGCCAGGTGAGTTGGTGAGGATTGGTACCCACTGGCCTCACACACAGCGTATACCACACACATACACGTATATAGTTATATAATAAATATAAATATTATGTGTGTATTCAATAGTTATAAATGAAATTATCATATATATAGTTATGGATCATTTGATCTTCATCCCATTTTATTGTAGTCACCCAGAATAGACCACATTATCCAATAAGGGTTTGTAAATAATAAACTTCCAATGAGAAAAACTGATGATGTAACATTTTATGAACATTTCCCAGAACAATAAAACAGAAT
This sequence comes from Phocoena phocoena, assembly GCF_963924675.1. NCBI lineage: Eukaryota > Metazoa > Chordata > Mammalia > Artiodactyla > Phocoenidae > Phocoena > Phocoena phocoena. The sequence goes on from NC_089222.1 coordinate 133,485,020, forward strand.
CCAGGTGTCCCAGGTCTGAACCACTATCATCAAAACAGAACTTGCCTCCTCGTCGTACTGCAAGGATTAAATGAGGCGATCCAAGCCAAGTGCTCGGTGAGTTTTTACCACATATTTATTCTTCACCTAGTCGTAGCCAAAACTACAGGCTAAACTCCTCTTTGGCACCAAAGATGTGAAATTCCAAGGAAACCAAATCGGCTAGAGCTAGATGTTGACGCTGCCAATCTTTGAGGGGAAAAAACATGAAGAAGCCAAAGTGGGAGAGAAGGAAAGAGCTGCAAATGTTGTTTCCGTTTCACCTTAATCTACTGCTGAGGACAAAACGGAATTTTCCCCAAATCAACGAGTCAGCAATCAACTAGGTCACCGAGACAACTGTGAGGTGGTGCTGCCACCTGCTGGTCACAATGCAACAATTCTGTGACAATTGAAGCTGGGTTTCTGGCGGGGGGCGATAAGGAGGAAATTAATGATTAATGTTTTTTTTGTATTCTTGTACAACCGATCTTTTCCAGAACTTGTGTGCTCAGAAGGTAGTATTAACAGTGTTCGAAACTGTAACACACAAGGCAAATTCTGAAGCCCACAAACGCCTGATTTTGCACTTACCCATGGGATAACTAGGGAAAATACAGAAACCTTCTTTGCCTAAGACAGTGTGGTTGAAAGAAAATGGAGTTAGTCACCTGAGTTCAAGCCAATTCCAGTTCATTGGCGTGCTGGGTGCTGTCAGGTGAATGACTTAACTGCTCTTAGCTTTCCTCTGATATAAAAACTGAACTATTAATAGGATCTTTGAATGGGGTCTGGCTTCACCCCGGGGTGATGGCGTGTCTTGATAACTTTCCAAAGGAAGAGACAGTTTCCAGAGCCTCAACTTCCATTTACTGCCTTTTCCAAGGTTGATCTGCCTGACAACTAGGGTGGACGCAGCGTCAAGCTGGTCTTCAGTCTCCGTCCCTCTCTATAATTAATCTTCTCCCACTTTACAGAGGAAGCATCCCTGTCACCCACCCTCAGTCTCACTAAAGTGTCCCGTCCTTCGGCACATTTTTGGTGTTCTGGGGCACCAAACAAAAGGGAAATGGCAGTATCTCTGGACGCAAGAGAAGTGACTGATGACTGAGTCACGAGTCCTGGTGAATCAGGTCGTTTCTCATGCATTGTTTGAAACAAAATTACAGGAGGACCTAATTGAATCGCCCATTAATACAGCATTAAGATTAAATTTGATGAAAGATGACTAAATGACTTCTGGCAGAGTGTGCTGAAGAAATCTCAAGAACTGAAAGACATGGCTGTAACAAAACTCCGTCCAGACCATCTTCTGACTTATGTGAAGCCAGCCCGTTTCTCTGAGCATATATCTTTTTTTAAAAAAAAAAAGTACTAGAGGGAATTTCCTGACTTCTGACTTATGTGAAGCCAGCCCGTTTCTCCGAGCATATATCTTTTTTTTTAAAAAAAAAAGTACTAGAGGGAATTTCCTGGCAGTCTAGTGGTTAGGACACTGTGCTTTCACCATTGTGAAAGGTTCAATCCCTGGTCGGGGAACTAAGATCCTGCAAGCCGGGCCACGCAGCCAAAAAATGAATGAATGAATAAATGAATAAATAAACAAAATTTAAAAAATAAAAAGTATTAGATAATTATAGATTTACAGGAGGTTGCAAAGATAATACAGAGGTCCGACATACCCTTCAACCAGCTTCCCTCAATGGTTAATCTTCTGTAGCTACAGTATAATATCAAAGCCAGGAAACTGATACCGGTGCAGTGTGTGTGTGAATAGCTTGTACCATTTCATCACGTGTGTAGGTTCACAGAACCACCACTACAATCAAAGTATAGAACTATGCCATCACCACAAAGATCTTCCTGGCGCTGCTCCTTTATTCTCACATCCACCCCTCCCCCCCACCATCGCTACCCCCTGGTAACCACTAATTTGTTCTCCGTCTCTGAACATTGACCTTTCAAGAGTGTTATATAAATGGCATCATGCAGTATCTGACTTTCTGAGATTGGCTCTTTTCAGTCATAATGCCCATGAAATTCACCCAAGTTGTTCCATGAATCAATTTTTTTTATTGCTGAGTAGTTTTCCACAGTTTTCTATATGAAAAGTGGGGATAGAGTTGATGCCAAAGCCTGATTCATTCTAGCAGTAAGTTATTTTTTTTTACCAACAAGATAAACTCAGTGTCACCAAAAAATCATCCATCTCATTAAGATGCATATTTCTCATAAAGTTACTTTTTATGTTTTATAATTGTCAGTGTATTTGTTGTTTTAGTTGATTGTATACTACCGATCATTGTAATTGTACAGTAATACAAATTAAAGAAAATTTAAACCTTACAGCCTTATGATCATAGAAAATTGAAAATATGTAAATTTATACAATTTTGTTGGAGAGAAATGATGGGCGATCAACAAAAGCTCTTCAAACGTATATTTGGGTAAAACTCCATAGATACGTGGAACAGAAACACAAGTTGAAGGAGGAAAGGAATGATGCGAAATTTCTGACTGTTAAAAGGGTTTGTTCACTATTCTGTAAATGGATCATGATGGGTATTAAATCACTGGGGGATTAAGGTTCCACAATATGCATTGAAAAGTGATCGGAGAGGTTTCATTTATTTGTTTGTTTGCGGTAAGAACACTTATCATGAGGTCTACCCTTTCAACACATTTTTATGTGTACAACACAGAACAGTGCAGGCAGATCTCCAGGATGTGTTCATCTTGCGTAAGTGGAACTTCATAACTGAAAAAGTGACGCTCGACTTTTATTTGAAAATGTCAATACCTACAGTATGGGAGTAATTACGTCCTTTGCAACAACTTAAACTTATCGTGAAAAATGATTTTTTAAATGTTAAAACTAAAAAGCATATGGGGGAACAACACTTTTTGAAAATTCTTCCGTGACATAAGTGGTGTTTATTTACTACCATTCTTAAAGTGATTTTGGCAAAGCGATTTTGAAAATTTATGAAGTAATGAAATGAATGTAACATGAACAGGGTGGCCCTGTTACATAATAGCGTTCCCATAAATGTGCATTGGTATCCTGTTAAGAAATCAATCCATACTAGTCAGGATGATTTCAGTGAGAGTAACCAAAATCTGACTCACACTGGATTAAGCAGAAAAGAGAATTTATTGGCCTAAAACTAAAAAGGTGGGATGGCTGGATCCATATGCTTGGTTGGTAACAGGAATCCATGTCTCTCTAGGTGTTCTGGCTCTACTTTCTTCCCTGATGGTTTTGCTTGGGGGCAGGTTTTCCTCACGGTGGCAAGATGGCTGCAGGTAGCCCTGGACTCCCATCATCCCAACTAAGCAACCCTGGTGAGAAGAAAACTTCTCTTTCCCAATAGGTCCAGTGAAATGACAGGAATTGAGTTTTACTGGCCTGGCATGGATCATGTGCCCATCCCTGAGCCAATGACTGTGGCCATAGAAATGGAATGCCCTGATTGGCAAGGTCTGGGTCATGTGCCCATCTCTGAACCTGGGGAATGGGTCAGCCCCACTCAATCCACAGGCAGGGAGAGTGAAGGAGTTGAGGAAGATCAGAGTTCTACCAGAAGACAGTATGGACAAGAGAGGAGCCAGAATGATAGAAGGCTGTTGTATCACCTGCCAGCCAGCAGGAATTCGCTGAGTTGTAGGGGTTACAGAAATATAAAAGTCATAGATCTTGTTCATTATTAATGGATGTGCTTTGAACTTACTAATATCAGTAAAATGCTTAGAATAGTGTCTAGTACAAAGCAAGTACAGGTTAACTAGTGTCCTAGGTCAGGTTCCTCAGCAGCAGACCCTGAGAGGGATTCTTGTTCTAGGATTTATTGGGGGGGGGTGGCTCTCAGAGGGAGGGGACGAGGGCAGCAGGATGGGGTAGGAAGATAGTAGACTAAGCAAAGGTGTGGTTGTAGCTGGAGACTAACTTCACATTGATCCCACAGGAAGCTCCGGCATGAGTGGTACCACAGAGCTGGTTCCACTTAGAGCAGGGGGGGCTGGCCTTGGGTCTGCCTGTTCAGGGGGTCACCAGCTGTGGGCTACAGGGGTGGGCTGAGGGAGCATAGCTTCCCATGCCCTGAGAAGTGGAGGGCACTTCTCTGGAGAAGGGGTAGCTGTGAACCGTGATCAACACAGCATGCCTGACCTAGTCAAGGGAATCCGGGCAGGAGGTCAGTAGCATCTGTACGGTTCCCATCTTTATTTTTACTGAGGGCACAGAAATAAAGATAACTAATGACAAGGTCCTATGATTATTAATAATTTCCATTATTCCATATAGGAAATTCATTTCCACTTGGGCAAAATGAAAGGAGAAATAGTTCTCCCACGGAGCAGTCCTGACCATCAAGGCAGAGTGGCCTCAGAGACAGAGAGCTCAGCAGGCCAGTTAGAGGGCCCAGAGAAGGTTCTGGGAAAAAAAATGGAACTTGAGCTGTCACTCCAAGGGTAGGGAAAGCTCTGGATGATAGAGAAGAGAGAAGAAAAGATGGGTGACGGGGTCAGCGCTTTCCCGCAGTTTATACTTAATTGGTGGAACTCTGACAGGAGATGGACGGGGGCCAGGGGCATCCATGCATATGAGGGTCTCCAGATAGGCAGAGAGGATCCTGTAACACAGTCACCCTCAACTTCCTGGCAGTGATCCTCTGAGCGGCACATTTGTTAGCACTGTGTCACAGGTGAGAATGTTGGGGCACAGAGAGGTTAAACTATTGCCCAAAGTTGCACAGCTGGTAGAGTAGTGGAGCCCAGGCCATCTGGCTCTAAAGTTGGCACTCTGATCCTCCATGCTGTATTGCCCACCTTGATGATGGCAGGGGAACTGGAAGAGCGTGGCCCGGGCTTCGTGGCCACTGAGTTTGGGGCAGAGGGTGTCAGGGTGAGCTGGAAGGCACAGTCCCACCTGGGAGGGGCAGAGGCATTGCCAAAATCTCAGCTCAGGCTTCTGCAGCCCTGCTCCAGCCTGTGGGATGAAACGCCAATTGGGCAACTGGGTTGGCATAGTGAGGACCTGAGTGGAGGAGAGGGAGAAGGAAAGGCTGGGAAGACAGGGCTTGGGAAGAAGGGAAAGCCAGGGGCCAGGAATGCAAAAGAACAAAGGGCTTCAGGGGGATGGTCAATCGGGGACCACAGAGGGAAGCCAGGTTCAGTGATTGGGACCAGGGGTCCAAGGTAGAGGCCCCACATGGGAGCCTGGGCGCTGGAGCAAGGCAGGGCCCACTCTGGGGCAGCTCCTGCCCCGAAGACAGGACTTGGCTTCACATCCACTTTGGAAGCACCTGGGGAGGTTTTGTTTTAATTTTTTATGTGTATGTGGTGAAATATCCATTTTATAAAATTTACCATTTTAACACAGTTTTTAAAAAATTTATTTATTTGGCTGCGTCAGGTCTTAGTTGTGGTGCATGGGCTTCTCTCTAGTTGTGGCACACAGGCTTTCTAGTTGCGGCACGTGGGCTCTCTAGTTGTGGCATGTGCGGGCTCTAGAGCGCGCAGGCTTCTTAGTTGCCCCACGGCATGTGGGATCATAGTTCCCCGACCAGGGATCGAACCCGCATCCCCTGCATTGGAAGGTGGATTCCTAATCACTGGCCCAATGGGGAAGTTCCTTTTTTTTTTTTTTTTGCGGTACGTGGGCCTCTCACTGCTGTGGCCTCTCCCGTTGTGGAGCACAGGCTCTGGACACGCAGGCTCAGCGGCCTTGGCTCACGGGCCCAGCCGCCCTGTGGCACGTGGGATCCTCCTGGACCGGGGCACAAACCCGTGTCCCCTGCAGCGGCAGGCAGACTCTCAACCACTGCACCACCAGGGAAGCCCTATTTTAACAATTTTTAAATGTACAATTTAATGGCATTAAGTACATTCATTTTGTTGTACAACCATCACCACCATCCATCTCTAGAACTTTTCATCGTCCTAAACTGAAACCCTATACTCATTAAATGATAACTCCCCAATCACCTGTCCCCTCAGCCCCCAGTAATCTCTGTTTTACTTTCTGTGTCTATGAATTTGCTCATTCTAGGTACCATGTATAAGTGGCCTCAGACAGTTTTGGTCCCTTTGTGACTGGATCATTTCACTTAGCATAATGCCTTCAAGGCTCATCAATGTTGTAGTGTGTGATGTAAATACCCACATTAAGTTTTTGATTGCTGAGGGATCAACTTTAAAAGACATCATTTTGAATAAGCACATTGCCCGCTGTGTGACACAGCTATTAGCTAAACAACCAGATAAGGAACTAGGCCTCCCCCACCCATGCAGGTCCCCTTTGAGAAAGCCCTGGACAACCTAGGTAACTGACTGCTTTGGTGACCTGCCTCCACGTTCCCAGGTCCTGATTCCTGCTCTAATGCTTCAAATTAACCAACAAGGGACTTGCCTGGTGGCACAGTGGTTAAGAATCTGCCTGCCAATGCAGGGGACGTGGGTTCGAGCCCTGGTCCAGGGGGATCTCACATGCCGCGGAGCAACTAAGCCTGTGCACCACAACTACTGAGCCTGTGCCCTGGAGGCCGTAAACCGCAACTACTGAGCCCGCATGCCGCAACTACTGAAGCCCTCGTGCCTAGAGACCGTGCTCCACAACAAAGAGAAGCCACCGCAATGAGAAGCCCACACACAACAACAAAGAGTAGCCCCCTCACCACAACTAGAGAAAGCCCGCGAGCAGCAACGAAGACCCAGCACAGCCAAAAATAAATAAATAAATAAATTTATTTTTAAAAAAAATAACCAACAATGAGTGAACCTGCAAAACCCTAGACACCCCATCCTCAGACCCCAGTAAAGGCAGAGACCCAGGTCTGCACTCATGCTCTCTCGCTCTCTCTCAAGCCACGAGCTTGCTGTATGGGCTTTGGTGTGCCGTGAACCCTCCAGGACCTGTGAGTAATAAATTCTGGCTTTGGTCCCAGTGGGAGAGTGTTTGTGGGGTGAGCGCCTGCATGCATTCCTAGCCCAGAGCATTACCATCAGTAGGCTGGGACCGACACAACATAGCATGTATCAAGATTTTCTTCCTTTTTAAGGTTGACTAATATTCCATTGTATGGATATAGCATCTGTTTTTCTATCCATTCATCTGCTGATTCGTCTACTGATGGACATATGGGTTGTTCCTACCTTCAGCTATTGTGAATAACATTGCTGTGAAGACTGGGCTACAAGCATCCGTTTGAACCCTTGCTTTCAGTTCCTTTGGGTACACACCCAGGAGTGGGACTGTCCCCAGTGAACTTAAGGTTCTTGCTTCCTCACGAAAGAATTCGGAGGTGAAGTGATAAGTCAGAAGTAGATTTATTTAGAGCAAAACACACTCCACAGACAGAGTGTGGGCCATCTCAGAAGGCAAGATGGCCCCCAAAATATGGCATGGTTAGCTGCTTTTCTTTTTTCTTTTTTTAAACATTTATTCATTTGGCTGTGCCAGGTCTTAGTTGCATTACGCAGGATGTTCGTCACTGCATGTGGGATCTTTAGCTGCGGCATGTGGTATCTTTTAGTTGCAGCATGCATGCAGGATCTAGTTCCCTGACCAGGGATCAAACCCGGGTCCCTTACCTTAAGAGCATGGAGTCTAAACCGCTGGACCATCAGGGAAGTCCCGGTATGGTTAGGTTTTATGGGCTGGGTAATTTCATAGGCTAATGAGCAGAAGGATTATTCCAACTATTTGGGGGAAGGGGTGGAGATTTCCAGGAATTGGGCCACCACCCGCTTTTTGGCCTTTTATGGTTAGCCTCAGCACTGTCGTGGTGCCGGTGGGTATGTCATTTAGCTAATGTATTAAAATGAGCATATAATGAGGTTCAAGGTCCACTGGAAGTCAAGTCTTCTGCCATCTTGCACCTAGTTGGTTCTAACCCGTTTTTGTCATGTCCTATGGCTATGTCATTCTTTTGAAGGTTGTGCCCTGCCCCTTCCCCTCGTGTGTCAGAACTGCTGGATCATATGGTAATTCTGTGTTAAACTGTTTTCCACAGGAGCTGCCCCATTTTACACCTGCATCAACAATGCACAAGGGTTCCAGTTTCTCCACACCCTCAAGGACACTCGCTGTTCCCCGTGGGGAGGATTTTGAGCTCTCCAGGCCACGCACAGTTCAAGGAGGTGGTGAATTCCTTGCTTAGTTACTCTCTCTCTTTCCCCATCCTATTTTTCCCTCTCCATTTCTCCTGAGAGCCTCCCCTCGTGAAGGCTGCATGAGTGATTGTGGTGTGTAGGCAGAATAAAGAAGCACGACCACAGCTCTTCTTAGTGACACTGGCCCCCAAGGCACAAGTCTACTCCCTACCCCTCACAAACCTATCTCTTCAAGGACACTGACACTGGGAGATTAACACCTTCTCAGGAAATACTGGTGTTTCTTGGTTAGTAAGTGCAGGTGACAACCCACTTTAACCAGATTTGTTGGGGGAAGGAGGGATGCTTCCTAAGACACTAATTGTAGGGGCTTGAAGCATGTGATACAATTCCAGGGCTGTGTGGGTTATTCTCCATCTGCCCCTCTCTAGACCCATCCCCATTCTCTGCCCTTCTCAGCCCCTGTTTGTGCTCTGGCGGCTGACCCTGGTGGATGTACTATCTGAGTTTCCGTTCCCTCTGGCTTCCTGTGGGCTTGGCCAATGAGAGGTATCAAGAAGAGATCAGAGGGAACTCCCTGGCAGTCCAGGGCTTAGGACTCGGTGCTTTCACCACCGGGGCCCGAGTTCGATCCCTGGTCAGGGAACTAAGATCCCATACGTAAGCCAGGTAGTGCGGCCAAAAAGAGAAAAAGGAGAGAGATCAGAAAGCGGGAGGAGACAGATGCCAGGGTATTTCTTCCCTGTACGTCCTGCCCCACCTCCCCTCCCCAGCCCCACTTCCTGCAGCAGGTCTGGCTTCTCCTCTCTGGCTCCAACTCTCACGAGGCTCAGTAACACTGTTTCTTTCCCTTGCCTCTACTATTGTTACTGGTCTCTGAGGTCCCTCCACCCTTCTTTGTATCCAATAACCCTGCAGCTACTGGGGAAACCAATGCTTTGTTAACTTCTTTCCAGAATTCCATGTATCTTCAGTTACCTGCTGGGACTCCGACTAGACAGACATCCAGAATTATGACCACGTAAGAAAGCTCTGCCCCTGCTCAAGGGCAGGAAAGAGTCACAGAACGGTGGTATCGTTTCTCTGCCTTTTACTACTCATTAATATGCTGTAATATTGTTGATGCCAATAGCTTCCAGGAGAGAAAACGGATCCCTGTGGATCCGAGAGGGGGCTTGACTCTGCATGTGCCTATGCCATGCATCCATTCTTCTCTCCATCTGCCGGCACAACAGGAGATGGATTCAGAGGAAGATGGTGAGTATGGCGGGGAAATACATTAACATGAGATAAATTCCTCTGATGTTAGGACAAAGGTGGAATCAACCTCTTTTTTGTTGCTGAGAGTTCCTGGCTTGGTGTGAAATACTTGTGATCTAGGAAGTATGGCCAGGCTGAGTCCACCATGATATCACAGCAAGTTAAGGAAGTTAAATAAATATATTTATATAAATTAGTGATATATTAAATAAATAAACCAATTTGATTTGTTTAATGCCCATCTACTCCACATTCTGCTCGGCTGTTGTTGGTCATTTACAAATAGACAATACAGCTCTCCCTACATTTTCCATTCTTCAAAGGATCAAATTTTTTAATAGGGTTGATTATGGGGTTTCTCAGCAGCCCCTTCGCCCCGTCCCCGGAAGGCTCCACGCAGGATGGCCTCAGGACCCCCTCCTTGGGAGGCGCTCCCTGGCCTGTCTGGCAGAAGCTCCTTCCCTGGGGCTTTCTGACTCTGCAGCCCAGAAACTTCAGTTTCTGTAAGGAAATGTCAGCAAACATCACATGCTTTGGTTCTGTTGAGAATTCCCCTGGGGCCTTCTTCCAATTCCACTTCTGCTCCCACTTCTAAAGGTACAGCTATTGTCCATGCAGAGTTCCAAGGACTATGTCTTGATGACTCTAAGGGAAAGGAATTGGTATTTTTCCTCCATCTTCTGGATTCCAGTTTTATATGTCAAAAAGGAATTATTGCTCTTGATGACAAAGACAATGGAATGAAGTCAATGAAGGGATTAATTGGGATTTTGTTCATTCAGTGGATTTCCTTAGAGGCATTGTGATGGTTAATTTCATGTGTCAGCTTGGCTGTGGTACCAGTTGTTTGGTCAACCACCAGTCTAGATGTTGCTGTGAAGGTATTTTTTTTAGATGTGATTAATATTTAAATCAGTAGACTTTGAGTAAAATACATTACCCTGCACAAGTGGATGACCCTCAATCAACCAGTCGAAGAGCTTAAGAGAAAAGATCGAGGTCCCCAGAACAGGAAGGAATTCTGCCTCCAACCTGATTTCAGACTCAAGGCTGCAGCATTAACTCTTTCCTGGGTCTTTAGCCTGCCAGCCTGCCCTGTGTATTTAGGACTTGCCAGCCCCCATAATCAAATGAGCCAATTTCTGGCCAAAAGTTACATGAAGAGATGCTCAACATCGCTAATTATTAGAGAAAAGCAAATCAAAACTACAATGAGGTATCACGTCACACTAGTCAGAATGGCCATCATCAAAAAGTCTACAAATAACAAATGCTGGAGAGGGTGTGGACAAAAGGGAACCCTCCTACACTGCTGGTGGGAATGTAAATTGGTACAGCCACTATGGAGAACAGTATGGAGGTTTCTTAAAAAACTAAACACAGAGAGGGGGCCTTCAAGATGGCAGAATAAGACGTGGAGATCACCTTCCTCCCCACAAATACATCAAAAATACATCTACATGTGGAACAACTACAGAACACCTACTGAACGCTGGCAGAAGACCTCAGACTTCCCCAAAGGCAAGAAACTCCCCACGTACCTGGGTAGGGCAAAAGAAAAAAGAAAAAACAGAGACAAAAGAATAGGGACGGGACCTGCACCTCTGGGAAGGAGCTGAGAAGGAGGAAAAGTTTCCACACACTAGAAGCCCCTTCACTGGTGGAGACGGGGGGTGGGCGGGGGGTAGGGGGAAGCTTTGGAGCCACAGAGGAGAGCGCAGCAACAGAGGTGCAGAGGGCAAAGCGGAGAGATTCCCGCACAGAGGATCGGTGCCAACCAGCACTCACCAGCCCGAGACGCTTGTCTGCTCAACCGCTGGGAGGGGCGCGTGCTGGGAGCTGAGGCTCGGGCTTCGGTCGGATCGCAGGGAGAGGACTGGGGTTGGCGGCGTGAACACAGCCTGAAGGGGGCTAGTGTGCCACAGCTAGACGGGAGGGAGTCCGGGAAAAAGTTTGGACCTGCCAAAGAGGCAAGAGACCATTGTTTCGGGGTGCGTGAGGAGAGGGGATTCCTTCCCCGTGCACCCACAGAAGGCAGAGCACCACCTCAACGAGCTCCAAAGATGGGCGTGAGCCATGGCTATCAGCGCGGACCCCAGAGACGGGCATGAGACGCTAAGGCTGCTGCTGCAGCCACCAAGAAGCCTGTGTACGAGCACAGGTCACTATCCACACCTCCCCTCCTGGGAGCCTGTGCAGCCCGCCACTGCCTGGGTCCCGGGATCCAGGGACAACTTCCCCGGGAGAACACACGGCGCGCCTCAGGCTGGTGCAACGTCACGCCGGCCTCTGCCGCCGCAGGTCCGCCCCACATCCGTACCTCTCCCTCCCCCCAGCCTGAGTGAGCCAGAGCCCCCGAATCAGCCGTTGCTTTAACCCCCTCCTGTCTGGACGGGGAACAGATGCCTGAGGGTGACCTACATGCAGAGACGGGACCAAAACCACAGCTGAACCCCGGGAGCTGTGCGAACAAAGAAGAGAAAGGGAAATCTCTCCCAGCAGCCTCAGGAGCAGATTAAACCTCGACAATCAACTTGATTTACCCTGCATCTCTGGAATACCTGAATAGACAACGAATCATCCCAAAATTGAGGCAGTGGACTTTGGGAGCAAGTGTGGACTTGGGGTTTGCTGTCCGTGACTGATTTGTTTCTGATTTTTTTGTTTATCTTAGTATAGTTTTTAGTGCTTGTTATCATTGGTGGATTTGTTTATTGGTTTGGTTGCTCTCTTCTTTTATTATTATTTTCTTAAATTTTAATAATTAAAAATTTTTTTTAATGTTTTTTTCTTTCTTTTTTTCTCCCTTTTCTTCTGAGCCATGTGGCTGACAGGGCCTTGGTGCTCCAGCCTGGTGTCAGGCCTGAGCCCCTGAGGTGAGAGAGCCGAGCTCAGGACATTGGACCACCAGAGACATCCCAGACCCATGTAATATCAATCAGCGAGAGCTGTCCCAGAGAACTCCGTCTCAATGCTACGACCCAGCTCCACCCAACAGTCAGCAAGCTACAGTGCTGGATGCCTCATGCTAATCAACTAGCAAGACAGGAACACAACCCCATCCGTTATCAGAGGCTGCCTAAGGTCATACTAAGTTCACAGACACCTGAAAACACACCAACGGACGCGGCCCTGCCCAACAGAAAGACAAGATCCAGCCCCACCCACCAGAACACAGGCACCAGTCCCCTCCACCAGAAACCGTACACAAGCCACTGAACCAACCTCACCCACTGGGGGCAGACACAAAAAACAACTGGAACTATGAAACTGCAGCCTGCAAAAAGAGGATCCCAAACACAGTAAGTTAAACAAAATGAGAAGACAGAGAAATATACAGCAGATGAAGTAGCAAGGTAAAAACCCACCAGAACAAACAAATGAAGAGGAAATAGGCAGTCTACCTGAAAAAGAATTCAGAGTAATGGTAGTAAAGATGATCCCAAATCTTGGAAATAGAATGGAGACAATGCAAGAAACGTTTAACAAGGATCTAGAAGAACTAAAGAGCAAACAAACAATGATGAACAACACAATAAATGAAATTAAAAATTCTCTAGAAGGAATCAATAGCAGAATAACTGAGGCAGAAGAATGGATAAGTGACCTGGAAGATAAAATAGTGGAAATAACTACTGCAGAGCAGAATAAAGAAAAAAGGATTAAAAAAATTGAGGACAGTCTCAGAGTCTCTGGATCATTAAAGGCACCAACATTCGAATTACAGCGGTCTCAGAAGAAGAAGAGAAAAAGAAAGGGTCTGAGAAAATATTTGAAGAGATTATAGTTGAAAACTTCCCTTACACGGGAAAGGAAATAGTCAATCAAGTCCAGGAAGCAGAGAGAGTCCCATACAGGATAAATCCAAGGAGAAACATGCCAAGACATATATTAATCAAACTATCAAAAATTAACTACAAAGAAAAATTATTAAAAGCAGCAAGGGAAAAGCAACAAATAACATACAAGAGAATCCCCATAAGGTTAACAGCTGATCTTTCAGCAGAAACTCTGCAAGCCAGAAGGGAGTGGCAGGACATATTTAAAGCAATGAAAGGGAATAACCTACAACCAAGATTACTCTACCCAGCAAGGATCTCATTCAGATTCGATGGAGAAATTAAAACCTTTACAGACAAGCAAAAGCTAAGAGAATTCAGCACCAGCAAACCAACTTTACAACAAATGCTAAAGGAACTTCTCTAGGCAGGAAACACAAGAGAAGGAAAAGACCCACAAAAACAAACCCAAAACAATTAAGAAAATGGGAATAGGAACATACATATGGATAATTACCTTAAATGTAAATGGATTAAATGCTGCAACCAAAAGACACAGACTGGATGAATGGATACAAAAACAAGGCCCATATATATGCTGTCTACAAGAGACCCACTTCAGACCTAGGGGCACATACAGACTGAAAGTGACGGGATGGAAAAAGATATTCCATGCAAATGGAAATCAAAAGAAAGCTGGAGTAGCAATTCTCATATCAGACAAAATAGACTTTAAAATAAAGACTATTACAAGAGACAAAGAAGGACACTACATAATGATCAAGGGATCAATCCAAGAAGATATAACAATTGTAAGTATTTATGCACCCAACATAGGAGCACCTCAACACATAAGGCAAATGCTAACAGCCATAAAACAAGAAATTGACATTAACACAATCATAGTAGGGGATTTTAACACCCCACTTTCACCAATGGACAGATCATCCAAAATGAAAATAAGGAAACACAAGCTTTAAATGACACATTAGATAAGATGGACTTGATATTCATAGGACATTCCATCAAAAACAAAAGAATACACCTTCTCCTCAAGTGCTCATGGAACATTCTCTAGGATAGATCATATCTTGGGTCACAAATCAAGCCTTGGTAAATTTAAGAAAATTGAAATCGTATCAAGTAACTTTTCCGACCATAACGCTATGAGACTAGATATCAATTACATGAAACAAACTGTAAAAAATACAAACACATGGAGGCTAAACAATACGCTACTAAATAACCAAGAGATCACTGAAGAAATCAAAGAGGAAATCAAAAAATACCTAGATACAAATGACAATGAAAACACTACGACCCAAAACCTATGGGATGCAGCAAAAGCAGTTCTAAGAGGGAAGTTTATAGCAATACAATCCTACCTCAAGAACCAAGACAAATCTCAAATAAACAACCTAACCTTACATCTGAAGCAATGAGAGAAAGAAGAATAAAAAAACCCCAAAGTTACCAGAAGGAAAGAAATCATAAAAATCAGATCAGAAATAAATGAAAAAGAAATGAAGGAAACAATAGCAAAGATCAATAAAACTAAAAGCTGTCTTTGAGAAGATAAACAAAATTGATAAACCATTAGCCAGACTCATCAAGAAAAAAAGGGAGAAGACTCAAATCAACAGAAATAGAAATGAAAAAGGAGAAGTAACAACTGACACTTCAGAAATACAAAGGATCATGAGAGATTACTACAAGCAACTCTATGCCAATAAAATGGACAACCTAGAAGAAATAGGCAAATTCTTAGAAAAGCACAACCTTCTGAGACTGAACCAGGAAGAAACAGAAAATATAAACAGACTGATCACAAGCACTGAAATTGAAAAATCAGTGATTAAAAATTTTAAATCTTTAATGATTAAAAATCTTCCAACAAACAAAAGCCCAGGACCAGATGGCTTCACAGGCAAATTCTATCAGACATTTAGAGAAGAGCTAACACCTATCCTTCTCAAAATCTTCCAAAATATAGCAGAGGGAGGAACACTCCCAAACTCATTCTACAAGGCCACCATCACCCTGATACCAAAACCAGACAAAGATGTCACAAAAAAAGAATACTACAGACCAATATCATTAATGAACATAGATGCAAAAATCGTCAACAAAATACTAGGAAACAGTATCCAACAGCACATTACAAGGATCATACATTATGATCAAGTGGGGTTTATCCCAGGAATGCAAGGATTCTTCAATATACGCAAATGAATCAATGTGATAAACCATATTAACAAACTGAAGGATAAAAACCATATGATAATCTCAATAGATGCAGAAAACGCTTTTGACAAAATTCAACACTCATTTATGATAAAAAAACTCTCCAGAAAGTAGGCATAGAGGGAACCTACCTCAGCATAATAAAGGCCATATATGACAAACCCACAGCCAACATCATTCTCAATGGTGAAAAGCTGAAACCATTTCCTCTAAGATCAGGAACAAGACAATGTTGCGCACTCTCACCACTATTATTCAACATCGTTTTGGAATTTTGAGCCACAAATATCAGAGAAGAAAAAGAAATAAAAGGAACCCAAATTGGAAAAGAAGAAGTAAAGCTGTCACTGTTTGCAGATGACATGATACTATACATAGAGAATCCTAAACATGCTACCAGAAAACTACTAGAGCTAATCAGTGAATTTGGTAAAGTAGCAGGATACAAAATTAATGCACAGAAATCTCTTGCATTCCTATATGCTAATGATGAAAAATATGAAAGAGAAATTAAGGAAACACTCCCATTTACCATTGCAACAAAAAGAATAAAAGACCTAGGAATAAGCCTACCTAAGGAAACAAAAGACCTGTAGGCAGAAAACTAGAAGACACTGGTGAAAGAAATTAAAGATGACACAAACAGATGGAGAGATATACTATGTTCCTGGATTGGAAGAATAAACATTGTGAAAATGATTATACTAACCAAAGCAATCTACAGATTCAGTGCAATCCCTATCAAACTACCAATGGCATTTTTCACAGAACTAGACCAAAAACTTTCACAATTTGTATGGAAACACAAAAGACCCCGAATAGCCAAAGCAATCCTGAGAAAGAAGAACAGACCTGGAGGAATCAGGCTCCCTGATTTCAGACTATACCATAAAGCTACAGTAATCAGGACAGTATGGTACTGGCACAAAAGCAGAAATATAGATCAATGGAACAGGATAGAAAGCCCAGAGATAAACCCTCGCACACATGGTCACGTTATCTTTGATAAAGAAGGCAAGAATATACAATGGAGAAAGGACAGTCTCTTCAATAAGTGGTGCTGGGTAAACTGGAGAGCTACATGTAAAAGAATGAAATTAGAACACTTCCTAACACCATACACAAAAATAAACTCAAAATGGATTAAAGACCTAAATGTAACACTAGAAACTAAAAAACTCTTAGAAGAAAACATAGGCAGAACACCCTATGGCATAAATCACAGCAAGATTCTTTTTGACCCACCTCGTACAGAAATGGAAATAAAAACAAAAATGAACAAATGGGACCTAATGAAACTTAAAACCTTTTGCACAGCAAAGGAAACTATAAACAAGATGAAAAGACAACCCTCAGAATGGGAGAAGATATTTGCAAACGAAGCAATTGACAAAGGATTAATCTCCAAAATATACAAGCAGCTCATGCAGCTCAATATCAAAAAAACAAACAACTCAATCCAAAAATGGGCAGAAGATGTCAAAAGACATTTCTCCAAAGAAAACATACAGATTGCCAACAAACACATGAAAGGATGCTCAACATCCCTAATCATTAGAGAAATGGAAATCAAAACTACAATGAGGTATCACCTCACACAGGTCAGAATGGCCATCATCAAAAAATCTACAGGGAAGCAGCTGCATAGCATAGGGGGATCAGCTCTGTGCTTTGTGACCACCTAGAGGGGTAGGATAGGGAGGGTGGGAGGGAGGGAGATACAGGAGGGAAGAGATATGGGGACATATGTATATGTATAACTGATTCACTTTGTTATAAAGCAGAAACTAACACACCATTGTAAAGCAATTATACTCCAATAAAGATGATAATAAATAAATTAATTAAATAAAATGTCTTTTAGCATTAAAAAAAAATCTACAAACAATAAATGCTGGAGAGGGTGTGGAGAAAAGGGAACCCTCTTGCACTGTTGGTGGGAATGTAAATTGATACAGCCACTATGGAGGACAGTATGGAGGTTCCTTAAAAAACTAAAAATAGGGCTTCCCTGGTGGCGCAGTGGTTGAGAGTCAACCTACCGATGCAGAGGACACGGGTTCGTGCCCCTGTCTGGGAAGATTCCACATGCTGCGTAGCGGCTAGGCCCGTGAGCCATGGCTGCTGGGCCTGTGTATCCAGAGACTGTGCTCCGCAATGGGAGAGGCCACAACAGTGAGAGGCCCGCGTACTGCAAAACAAAAACAAAACAAAACAAAAAACTAAACATAGAACTACCATATGACCCAGCAATCCCACTACTGGGCATATACCCTGAGAAAACCATAATTCAAAAAGAGTCATGTACCACAATGTTCACTGCAGCTCTATTTACAATAGCCAGGACATGGAAGCAATCTAAGTGTCCATCGACAGATGAATGGATAAAGAAGATGTGGCACATACATACAATGGAATATTACTCAGCCTTAAGAAGAAACGAAATTGAGTTATTTGTAGTGAGGTGCATGGACCTAGAGTCTGTCATACAGAGTGAAGTCTGTCAGAAAGAGAAAAACAAATTCCATATGCTAACACATATATATGGAATGTAAAAAAAAAAACCCAAAAAAAACAGGTTCTGATGAACCTAGGGGCAGGACAGGAATAAAGATGCAGATGTAGAGAGTGGACTTGAGGACACCGGGAGGGGGAAGAGTAAGCTGTGACAAAGTGAGAGAGTGGCATGGACATATATACATGACCAAATGTAAAATAGCTAGCTCGTGGGAAGCAGCTGCATAGCACAGGGAGATCAGCTTGATGCTTTGTGACCACCTAGAGTGGTGGGATAGGGAGGGTGGGAGGGAGGGATATGCAAGGAAGAGATATGGGGATATATGTATAGATAGAGCTGATTCATTTTGTTATACAGCAGAAAGTAACACAACATTGTAAAGCAATTATACTTCAATAAAGATATTAAAAACAAACAAACAAACTAGGGTTACCATATGATCCTACAGTCCCATTTCTGGTCATATGTCTGGAGAAAACCATAATTCAAAAAGATACATGCAGTCCGGTGTTCATTGTGGCATTATTTACAATAGCCAAGACATGGAAGCAACCTAAACATCCATTGACAGATGAATGGATAAAGAAGATGTGGTCCATATACACAAGGGAATATTACTCTGCCACAAAAAAGAATGAAATAATGCCATTTGGAGCAACATGGATGGACCTAGAGAGTATCGTACTAAATGAAGTAAGCCAGACAGAGAAAGACAAATATCATATGATATCACTTATATGTGAAATCTAAAAAAAAAAAAGGACTTATTTCAAAACAGAAAGAGAGACACAGACACTGAAAACAAACTTATGATTACCAAAGGGGAAAGGGGGACAGAGAGAGGGATAAATTAGGAGGTTCGGATTAACATATACACATTACTATACATAAAATAGATAACCGGGACTTCCCTGGTGGTCCAGTGGTTAAGACTCTGCTCTCCCAATGCAGGGGGCCCGGGTTTGATTCCTGGTTAGGGAACTAGATCCTGCATGCTGCAACTAAAGATCCCCATGCCGCAACTACAGAAAGATCCCGCATGCCACAAGAAGATCCCATGTGCTGCAACTAAGACCCAGCACAGCCAAATAAATATTTTTAAAAATCGATAACCAACAAGGACCTAGTGTATAACTGTATAGCACAGGGAACTGTACTCAGTATTTTGTAATAACCTATAAGGGAAAAGAATCTGAAAAAATATATATATATGAATCAACTGTGCTATACACCTGAAACTAACACGATATTGTAAATCAACTATACTACAATTAAAAAATTTAAAAAGTTAAATAAATAAATGTTTAAAAATAACCTCCCAAATAAGCCAATTTCTTAAAATCAGTCTGTCTTATGTATATCACACACACACACGCACACCCACACACACACCGCCCCCCCCACACACAAATACCTACATACATATATACACATCCTATTTGTTCTATGTCTCTGGAGAACTCTGACTGATACAGCCCTTTTGCAGGATAAAAACAGCGGTCTGCTTTCTCAGGAACTTAGTTTTAAGAGCTATATAAAAGGCTGGAATTTAGTATTGCCAAGATTACTCTCATGAATCTTAAGTTCTCAATTAGGGACCATCTTTACACAGTATGTTAATGAGGGATATATTGGCTGTCCAAAACAGTCCTTTGCCCTGACCCCAGAGATGAGCAAATTGCTGTTTCTGTGTCTTTGTTTTCAACTGAGCATCAGCTGAAGTAATTGCTTGGGTAATCAGGGCCCTATTATAGAAAAAAGAAATATATACTTAAAATAGTAGAATCACATTCACAAAGTGAGATCCTCACACCATGAGAGTTACCTAGAAACTGAGATCTTGTGAAGGAATATTTGATTCCAATCTCCAATCTTCCTCCTACTCTAGGCAATAAACTTATTGATGGGAATAGCAGGCAAAAATCTTCACGATGTAAATTCATATTCTCTCTCTCTTTCTCTCCTTGCCCCTGTCCCCAATGTGCATGTATAATTGATTTCATGTGAGTTATATGTAAATGTATGTTGGATGTGACTTTACATTAAGAGTGATGGTCTGGGCTGCTGTCAGATTTACTGAACAAATTTCCTGAGACTACGGTGCACTATTAAAGTGGCCTGATTTTGCATTACAAGCCCTCTTTATAACTGTCCCCAAAGGAGTCATCAATAATTTCAGTTTGGATAGAAATGTGAAAGAGACCTCTCCAATCCTGACACAAAAATGCCAGCATAGGCAGACCCAAAGTCCGTCTTAAAAGACGTCTTTAAAGTCCGTCTTAAAAACTGCAGACTGAAAAAAAAAAAAAAAAAAAAAAAAAAAAAACTGCAGACTGGGGCTTCCCTGGTGGCGCAGTGGTTGAGAGTCCGCCTGCCGATGCAGGAGACACGGGTTCGTGCCCTGGTTTGGGAAGATCCCACATGCCGTGCAGCGGCTGGGCCCATGAGCCTGTGCTCCGCAACGGGAGAGGCCACAACAGTGAGAGGCCCGCATACCACACACACACACACACAAAAAACAACTGCAGACTGGACTCTTAACAACCATCAGCCTAAATTCAAATGCTTCCAAAGAATAAAGAAAATGAAACAGTCGACCTCCTGGTGAACAGAAGCCCCATCACTTCTTATACTACTGAAAAATCACAAATGGAATCTACTTTTAGCATATAAACAACGTTTATAGAGATGAAAAAGTAATTATGTTTATACTAAAAAATATCCTTATGTTTATTTATTTTCATAACACTGGCAAAAGAGTTTGGCCATGATTCCTTAGTAGCCATCTAGTTTTTATGGTATGTACATCTCACATGAGACATAAAATACACAGACGATACATGTATTCACTGGGAAGACACAGCTTCATTCTTCTTATCTTCTCTCATTTGAGTCGAAAAAAATTTCAAGTGTAGTTCTGTGCATACCAAAAGAGACTGGAAAATTCTGATAAATATCCTGTTAGTTTTCTTCTCAAACCTCTTTGTATGAAGCTAAGTTTTCTTTTTTTTCTTTTAGTAGCTCTGGAGTTATCATCAGAGGTCTAATTTAACTCTGCTAACGTTTTTATATTAATATGAAACTATGGTAGCCGGCTTCTAGGATGGACCCTATGATCCTTGCCTCCTGCTGTCCACACCCTTGTGTAGTCCCCTCCTACCCTGGGCCAACCTATGTGATCAACAGAATACTGTGAACATGGCGGTACGCGGCTTCCAAGGCTAGATCATAAAATATATTGCTGCTCTGCTTTGCTCTCTTGGATCATTGGCTCTGAGGGAAGCCAGCCGCTATGTTGTGAGGACACTCGAGCAGCCCTGTGTAGAGGCCCATGTGTAGAGGAGCTGAGGCTGTTCCACCTTGCAGCCGAGTGAGGGAGCCACCATGGAAGCACACCCTGTAGCTCCCGTCGAGGCCCAGCCTACGAGGGACCTTAAGCCAGAAATGCCTCACAAGCCACTCTTGAAATCTTGGGCCACAGAAATCATGAGAGATAATAAACGACTGTTGCTGTTTTAAGCCATTACATATGAGGTGACTTGTTAGCGCTGGGAATGAAAAAACGTTGCCTGCCAACAAAGGAGGCCGCAGCTGTCAAGCCACTACAGCAGCCCCTACAGTGAGCCCTGAGAGGATTCGGGATGGAGACAAGCGTGCTGCCCACCACCAAGCCCTCAGCCACTGTAGCTCCCCCCAGTGGCGCACCCCGAGGGGACTCAGGATGGGAAAGCACAGGATACTGGTCCTAGATAGCTGAGGTGCATATCTAAGGAATGATTTCAATGAGCACAGACTCTTGCATCTTCCCATACATAGAAAAGTGCTCAGTGCTTTAACTTGAGGTATCTGGTTTTCTTTAATTAACAGTAATCTTTTGATGTTCCAACTGACTGGTCTTTGTTGCAAAAACCCCTGTATATCCTGGTTCCTCCCTCACCTCTTCGGACCAGTCTCTCAGAGCTATCTGAGAAGCTGCATCCCAGGCTTGAAGTCCTGAGAAAGACTGCCAAATAAAACATAATTCTCAACTTTGAGCTTGCACTTTTTTTTTTTTTTCAGTCGACAGCAGCAATACATAACTAATACAGAGACTTTTATTTTTTCATTTCATTTCATTTCGTTTCATTTCATTTTAATTTATTGCCCCGCCAGGCGGCACGTGGAATCTTAGTTCCCCAACCAGGGATCTAACCCATGCCCCATGTGTTGGGAGAACAGAGTCTTAACCACTGGACCACCAGGGAAGTCCCCAAGGTTTTATTTTAAAAATCAGTTATATGGTGGCAAAACGAAACTAATCATGCATGATATCCATTTCTGTGGTTTATAATTGCTGTACTTCTTGCACTTTTATTCTTTGGTTGTCTCAGTGCCTGGATACATTTCCGGATATTGAAAACTAAGTACAATTACAAAAATATGTTTCAGTCCAAGATCCGAATCTGGAAATTATAAACATCTGTAGTCTTAGTAGATGATTGGTTTATTAGGAAAGGATGTAACTCAGGAACGGCCAGAGTGTAAGGGGTGGAGGGGCAGAGAGCTGGCGGTGGGAAGCTGTGGGTGGGACACGTGGGTTCCTGTGCACTTACTGCTGAGTGAGGTAGGAAGCCACTATGGCTGCAGGGCAGAAAAGAGATGCTGTAAATTTAAAAACTGAAAATTAAGTGTCAGTGTGGATGTGGGGACTCAGAGACTCCTGGGCACAGCGGCGGGTGTGTAACCAAGTTCACTCACCCTGGAGGCGAGTGCCTCAGAACACTGAGGAGTTAAGTGTGCAGGTGCTCCATCACATATCAAGTTCGTTTTGTACAGCGGCACAGAGAAATATCTATGAGACGGTACATCCTGGTAGCAAAGTGAATTAGAGTTTTCCAGAGAAGCAGAACCAGTAAGACGTATATGTGTGTTTACTGTAAGGAACTGGCTCACGTGATTATGGAGGCTGACAAGTCTCAAGGTCTGCACTGAGCAAGCTGGTGACCCAGGAGAGCTGATGAGGAAGGTCTAGCCTAAGACCTGGGAGACAAGATGGTGGAGCAGAAGGGCAGGAGCGCACCCCACGAAAACATCAAAATCACAACTAGGGGCTTCCCTGGTGGCGCAGTGGTTGAGAGTCCGCCTGCCGATGGAGGGGACACGGGTTCGTGCCCCGGTCCGGGAAGATCCCACATGCCGCGGAGCGGCTGGGCCCGTGAACCATGGCCACTGAGCCTGCGCGTCCGGAGCCTGTGCTCCACAACGGGAGAGGCCGCAACAGTGAGAGGCCCGCGTACCGCAAAAAAAATTTAAAAAAATCACAACAAACTGCTGAACAGCCACGGACCAAAAAATCACTGGAAGCTACCAGAAAAGATATCCTGTATCCAAAGACAAAGAAGAAGCCACAGCGAGACGGCAGGAGGGGCACAATCACGAAAGAATCAAATCCCATACCTGCCAGGTGGGTGACCCACAAACTGGAAAATGATTATACTGCAGGGGTTCTCCCACAGCAGTGAAAGTCCTTATCCCCACGTCAGCTTTCCCAGCCTAGGGCCTGGCCTCGGGTGGAGAAGCCCCCAGAGCATGTAGCTTTGAAGGGCAGCCGGGCTTGATTGCAGGAATTCCACAGGACTGGGGTAAACAGAGACTCCACTCTTGGAGGGTGCACACAGGACCCAGGGGAAAAAGCAGTGGCCTCATAAGAGCCTGGGCCAGACCTACCTGCTGGTATTAAGGGTCTCCTGTGGAGGCAGAGGGTGGCTGTGGCTCAGCATGGGGACAAAAGCCTAAGACCCAGGAGAGCCGCTGTCGTATGTTGCAGGTGAGGGCAGGAGAAGACCGACGTCCCAGCTCAAGCACTTGGGGAAGTTCCCCCTCATTCAGCCGTTTTGTTCTATTCAGGTCTTCAACTGACTGGATGATGCCCACCCACACTAGGGAGGGCAATCTCCTTTACTCAGTTTACCGATTCGAATGTTAATCTCATCCAAAACACCCCACAGACAAACCCAGAATTATGTTTGACTAAATGTCTGGGCACCTTCGGGCCCAGTCAGGTTGACACATAAAATGAACCCTCTGGGCTTCCCTGGTGGCACAATGGTTAAGAATCCGCCTGCCAATGCCGGGGACACGGGTTCGAGCCCTGGTCCAGGAAGATCCCACATGCCGCGGAGGACTAAGCCCGTGCGCCACAACTACGGAGCCTGCGCTCTAGAGCCCGTGAGCCACAACTACTGAGCCCATGTGCCACAACTACTGGAGCCCACGCGCCTAGAGCCCGTACTCTGCAACAAGAGAAGCCACCGCAATGAGAAGCCCAACACCGCAACGAAGAGTAGCCCCCGCTCGCCACAACTAGAGAAAGCCCACGCGCAGCAACACAGACCCAACGCAGCCAAAAATAAATAAATATACATTTTTAAAAATAAATTAAAAAAAAAAAAAAAAAAAAGCAGACAAAAATAAATTAAGTACTGGCAGTACTTAAAATAAATTAAGTACTCACACAAAGTACTGGCAGTAACCTTGGTGCCCAACCCAAGGGGATTTATAATTAAAGTGTAGTAGACGAAAGTTTAAAGTATAGTGCTCACCAGTTAAAAGTAATAAACCTGTTTCATATTGCAACATGGATAAAACAGAAAATTATGAGTTGACAAGGTAACAGCAAAACAAAAATACAGCTGTCCCTTTGTACCTGCAGGAGATTGGTTTCAGGACCCTCAGCAGATACTAGAATCCAAGGATGCTCAAATCCCTTATACAAAATGGCGTAGTATTTGCATATAACCTACCCACACCCTCCCGTATACTTTAAATCACCTTTAGATTACTTATAATACTTAATACAATGTAAACACTGTGTAAATAGTTGTAAGTACAATGTAAATGCTAGTTGCTGCCACACAGCAAATTCAAGTTTTGATTTTTGGAACTTTTGGGGATTTTCTTTTTTTTTGGAGTACTTTTGGTCCATGGTTATTTGCATCCACAGATGCAGAACCTGAGGCTATACAGGTCTGACTGTAATCCTATTTTTATTTGCAACCCTAGAATGAGACCCAAAAAAATCTGCTCCCCCAAACCATGAACTGATTATGATATTCAACCAAAAGAGAAGGTTCCTCCCCAAGAAGAATGTGTCTGTCACCATTGGAGGTAACTTACTTCCTCTGAAAAATGATCATTGAAGGGAAATAACTGAATAATTATCTTGCCTTCACTTTAGGAACTATATTTCAGGGTGACCAAATAGGCCTGAATGATGAGAAAGGGCTCTGTTTTACAGAAGGATACTGTAACCAAAAGCGGGGTCCAGCTGTTCGCTGCTCAAAAGCCAATAAAGAGGCAAAGTTGGTGGAAAGGAAAGTTTGCTTTATTTTGGATGTCAGCAATGGGGGTGGGGCGGACTCCTGTCCAAAGGCCGACTCCCCCTACAAATGACAACCATGGGCAAGAGCTTTCATAGACGGAGGGAGGGGCTACGTGCAGAACAGCACAGGCAGCTCTGACGGTCATCTTGAAATCGGTCATCGCTGGTCTGACCAGCGTCATCTTGATTGTCTTAGGTACAGTTAATCTTCAGTTCCAGGGTCGGTTTGTTCCCATTTCCTTGAGGCCAATTCTTGGAATTGTGGCAGCTTACCTCATGGCTACAGTCTGGTCATCATGTAGTTAACTTCTCCCACCTGGTAGGAGTTTCAGTATCTATAAGACAGCTCACAGGATATGGCTCAGAATATCATCTATAGCCCCTGAGAAGGAACTAATGGTCCTTGACTATGCTTAATGACTAAACTATTATTATTTAGTCTTGTTGGACTGTTTTCCTTTGTTTCTGCATTTTCTCACTTCTCTGATCAGACTTATTCTTGGGCTAAAGTTTTTTCACAGACAAAAGGCAGGCTGAGGACACGGGGTGGGGCAAGGACCATAGGGTCCTGTTCTGTTTCAATACCAGCTAATTAATATGGAAAAATCATAGTACAAAATCACCATTTTGCAAACTCTGATAAAATAATTGATTCAGGCAACATTAATCAATAGATGAGAAAACCTTTGGGTGAAAGACCGATGGGGGACAGAGTGTCAAGTGTCACGCCAGAGGATACTTGCTAGTTGAAAGAGGGAAACACAATTCTTCCATGAGGGATCAGGCTCTCCTCACCACAACTCACCAAATCTTAGCATCGTAAGCAATGGGGCAACCGAATTATTTTGAGCATCCTGGTGTGTTGAAATACAAAGCACAAGACACTGCACTGAAGTATTCTTACTTCAATATTTAATATTTTTGTTAATATTTTGTTTAATATTTTTGTTAAGTCTGAGCAGGATCTTAGGTCTAAATTCCAGGTGACAGGAAGTAAAGGAGACAGGTTAAATGACCGCATGAGGGAGCAACCAACCAAATCTAAAGTGTGGGACATTTTGCAGGAAAACTGATTTGGCTTTCTCAATAAGACACCGGCATTTAATGCAGGAAAAGCAGGGAATTGTCCTACATTAACTCAAACAAACCAGCTGTAATAAAATGTTTTTTTAAGGACAACTGGGAAAATCTGAATATGTGCTGTGCGCAAAATGGTATTAGGGAATTAATTTTCTGATGTGTGACGAAGGAATTATGGTTCTGAAAGGCGCTGTCCTCTCTCTCTCTCTTTTTTTTTGCGGTATGCGGGCCTCTCACTGTTGTGGCCTCTTCCGTTGCAGAGCACAGGCTCCGGAGGCGCAGGCTCAGCGGCCATGGCTCACGGGCCCAGCCGCTCCGCGGCATGTGGGATCTTCCCGGACCAGGGCACGAGCCCGTGTCCCCTGCATCGGCAGGCGGACTCTCAACCACTGCGCCACCAGGGAAGCCCTGTCCTCTTTATTTAGGGTTGAGACGCTATGATGTTTGTAATTTACTTTTAAATGCTTCAGGAAATTATATAGAACAAAATAGGAAGCAAAAAAGGGGCAAAACGATCATTGTTGAATCCAAGGGATGGGTTCATTAAGTCATTCTCTGTACTTTTCTGAATATTTGAAAAACTTCACATACAAAAGTGAAAAGGGGTCTGTGGGGCTCCTGGGAAGAAGAAATTCAGAGGTTTTAGGAATCATTTAACATTTGAAAACTCACATCCAAACAGAAATTGATGGGTATAATTCTTACTGATATACTTATCTTTGCATTAAGCCTGTTTCAGAAAGACTGTTCACTCAGTCCAGGAAGACAACATAACTAACAGCTGTTTGAGAGAAATTCAGGGTCATGAAAGCAAACTGACCAGGCTCTTAGTGCTCAAGAGTGGATCAGACCAGGGGCCAGAAGCCTTGGGTTCTAACCCTGGGGCTGCCAAGTGTTATTTCCTCTCACTTGAGCCTGAGTGTTCTTACTCCAAAACGGGAGCATCTATTCAACTCCACGAACATTTCTTAACCACGTGCAGTGTTCCAGCACTGGGTTAGGTGCTGCTGGAATGAAGAATGATTCTATGGCACCTCTCATTCAGTAGGAAAGACAGACAGGAAAGGTCAAGCCAGGGAGCTCCCCGGTGGTCTAGTGGTTAGGATTCGGCGCTTTCACTGCCATGGCCCGGGTTCAGTCCCTGGTCAGGGAATTGAGATCCCGCAAGCCCCATGGCCAAAATTTAAAAAAATAAAAGGCCAAGCCAGCTAGGCGCTGATCAGGACTATGAAGGTGGACAATCAATGCACAGCAAAGATTACTCAGAATTCAAGCAGATACTACTGGTATTTTGTTATGGCAGCCCAAACAGACTAAGACAGGTGCATAAAATAAAATACATAGGATTACAAAGGAAACGTTGAAACTCTACTAACAAAATGTACTTCAGATTTGTGATATGTAATATATTAGCTCTTTTGTTAATGCGTTAAATCACAAGCTCTAGTGATGAATCTAATTAACTGCTCTGATTTCAAGGGAGTGATGAGTATAAATAATGTTCTGCATCAGATGCAATGCGATATGAAACGTCTGGAGTTTCCATGGGTTACACAGCCATTGGTACTGCTTTGGTTTGTTGTCTCATTCATAATTGAAGAGGATGCTCAATTTCAGTCGGAGGCTGGTGAAAATAACTACCTAATTTCTCTCCCAGCTAAGTTTAAGACCCCCTGAATTCTATCCAAGGACACCTTGAGGACACCAGTTAAGAACTGAGGGACTTCCCTGGCAATCCAGTGGCTAAGACTCCTCTCTTCCAGTGCTTGCATTGCAGGGGGTGTGGGTTTGATCCCTGGTTGGGGAACTAAGATTCCACATGCCCCGTAGCCAAAAACAAAAACAAAAAAACCCTCATAAGTGTGAAGCTATCTTACTTATCCTGAAAATAGGTATAGCACGAATGGCTGTATCTTTAGGATCTTGCTGAGTACAGGGGAGACTCATTTTCTTTGAAAGGCCCAAGTTTACTGACTGATTCTTTTGGGTGAGTTAGTTTGGGAGAAGGAGATTCACCTAGGCTCCCAGTATCTGCCTACAGCTGAGTTATTAATTGTACAGAAGGAAAACCACCTTTATAGTGGGGAACTATCCCAAACATCATAATGTAAATGACCACCACAAGTGTCCAACGTTTCAAAATATTAGTAGTAGGACACACTGAGATCACGTCACTCCAGACGCAAAATGTGTAAACAGAATAATCTCAAGTAAATAATCAGATAAACCCAAATCAAGGGACCCTGTACACAATTATGTACCTCTTCTCTTCAAAAATGTCCATGTCATGACAAAGAAACGCTGAGGAACTGTTCCAGATTATAGGAGATTAAAGAAGTTGACAATTAAATGTCTTGCTTAACCCGTGACTGGAGCCCAGCTTGAACACAAAGGTTTATAAAGGATATTATTGGGACAACTGGTAAAATCCAAACACGGAAAATATATTACACAATAATATTGTATTAATATTTTCTTGAATTTGACGATTTTCCTGAGATTATGTAAGAGAATGTCTTTGTTCTTAGGAGATATACCCTGTATTATTTAGAGGCAAAGGGGACATATTAGACTTAATGGTTCAGCAAAAATGTCTCTTTATATATTAGATAGATAAATAGGTACAAATATTGGGTGCATATATACACATATATACATATGTATCTATACACAAATATATACATATATTTCTATATACATGTATACACATAAATATATACATATATAGAGGGAGAAAGAGAGAGAGGGTTCATGAGCAAATGAGACAAAAATCTAACAACTGGTGAATCTGGATAAAAGGTATAAAGAAGTTCACTGTCCTATTATTGCAACTTTTTTGTGGGTTTGACTTTTTCCCAAAATACAAAGTTAAAAACAATTAAAAAGCCCACCATCCAGAGTCAGCTGTTACAAATGCTTCAACTACTTTAAAAAAAATTTATTTATTCTATTTATTATTTATTTTTGGCTGCTTTGGGTCTTCGTTGCTGCTCGTGGGCTTTCTCTAGTTGTGGCGAGCAGGGGCTACTCTTCACTGCGGTGCACGAGCTTCTCATTGCAATGGCTTCTCTTGTCACGGAGCACGGGCTCTAGGCACACGGGCTTCAGTAGTTGCGGCACGCAGGCTCAGTAGTTGTGGCTCGCGGGCTCCAGAGCGCAGGCTCAGTAGTTGTGGCGCACAGGCTTAGTTGCTCCACGGCATGTGGGATCTTCCTGGGCCAGGGTTTGAACCTGTGTCCCCTGCATTGGCAGGTGGATTCTTAACCACTGTGCCACCAGGGAAGCTCCTCAGCTACTTTTATCTCTGATCAACACCAGAGTCTCTGCTAATTAGCTATAATGCACGGTAGAAATTAGTTTTCATCGTGTAGTCATGGCGCTCAGATGTGGGGATTAGCTGGGCTTACTGTGCAGGCCCCCCAGGTTTGAGCAGGGGATAAGAATCCAGCCAGTCCTGTGGTCTGAACTTCTCTGAATGGTACCCGGGGTTTAGGATTCTGAACCACCCACATGTGCAGGTGCTCACTGGAGGCGTCTGTTCCTGAGTCCCGAGACCTGACACCGGAACTGTAATCCCTGCATCCGCCCTGAGTGAACCTTTCAGAGAGCGAGGGTTTGGAGGCTGAGGCCCTACAGCCCGGACTACATGGACTTCCAGAAGAGACGTCTAAGGGTTGCTGGGTCAGCCTGCTCATGAGTGCACATGGCAGAGTTCAGTCTGAGATGTGGTTTTTTTCAAGACCTTCTCTTCCTCCTCATGATTATTATTTTATAGCTTTACTGATATACATATACCTCCCATTTGTAGTCAAGAGGTCCATGAATTTTGTCAATACACAGTCCTGTGACTGCTATATTCGTTTCAGAACTCTTTCATCACCCCTAGAAGTCCCCTCCTGCCTCACTGCCCTCATCACCGCCCCCATCTGGACCACGAAGTACTACTGATCTGCCTTCTGTCCCTATGGCTTTGCCTTTTCTAGAATTTCCTCTGAATGGAGTCATCTCAGGATGTAAACTTCTGTGTCTGGCTTCTTTCACTCAGCATAATGGTTTTGAGATTCACCTCCTGTGCTGTGTGCTGTGGTTTTGATTCAGATTTCCCTAATGATTAGCGATGTTGGGCACCTTTTCATTTGCTCATTGGCCATTTTTATAACTTCTCTGGAGAAACGTCTCTTCAATTCCTTTGCTCATTTTATAAGTGCATTGTCTTGTGTTTTGTTTTTTTTTTTTTTTTTTTTTTTGTGGTACGCGGGCCTCTCCCTGTTGTGGCCTCTCCCGTTGCGGAGCACAGGCTCCGGATGCGCAGGCTCAGCAGCCATGGCTCACGGGCCCAGCCGCTCCGCGGCATGTGGGATCTTCCCGGACCGGGTCACGAACCCGTGTCCCCTGAATCAGTGGACTCTCAACCACTGCACCACCAGGGAAGCCCCTGTGCATTGTCTTTTGATGCTGTTGTTGAGTTGCAGGAGTTCTTCATATATGCTGTATATTAATCTCATATAAGATACATAAATTGCAAATATTTTCTCCCATTCCATAGGTTGCCTTTTCACTCAGTTGATAGTATCCTTTGGTACACAAAAGTTTTAAATTTGGATGTAGTCTTTAGTCTTTTAAAATCTGAAACATTTCCCAGGCCTTTCTTTACCTTTCATGACATTGACCTTTTTGGAGAGTACAGGCCCTTATTTTGTAGCATGTCCTCAGCTTGGGTCTATATAATTGTCTCCTCATGATTTGGTTCAGCTTGTGCATTTTTGGCAGGAACACAGTATCTGTGATGTTGTGGTCTTTTCAGTGCATCCATCAGGAGACATGTCACCAGTCTGTCCTATTATTGGAGATGCTGATTGAAATCTCTTAACTCAGGTGGTGTCCTCTGGTAAGTATGTAACTGATAAGCAATCTGGGGGGACAGCTTTAAGATTCTGTGCATGTTACAAGTATCCTTTTCCCCAAGAAAATGTAACCCAGTAGTTTTAACATCCATTATGATTCGAGCCTGAATCAATGATTATAGTGATGATTTGCTATGATGGGTGAAAAATGGTGACTTGGTTTTCTACTTGTATTAGTCCCACCACATTTATTATGGCATTTTAGTTGGCATTTTACTTTCCCTTATAATGAAAGAAGAGCTTTCTTCACTCTTCCTGTTTATTTGTTCTTCGATATCATTCTGATTCACAGATTCTTTTTTACTCGAGGTATTATTACATCTATAATCATTTTGATGAACTTTGTTTTTTGTTTGATTGTTTTTTGCATGTAACCATATATCTGGATATCACTCTGTATCAGTTCATAGAGTTCTTCCTTGTTGGTTTTTATAGCAATGTGCTACTTCATTGTGTGGACATGCTATAATTTATTCAAACAATTTCTTACATACGGACATTTAGGTTGTTTTGAATATTCTGCGTTACAAACTATGCTGTAATAAATAACCATCACAATTTTTTTTGTATTGCTAGAGGTAACTGAGGGTAGTACCCGGAAGTGCTATTTCTAGGTCAAAGGGTAAATACTCTGTAATTTTCTTAGCTATTGCTCAATTCCCCTCAGCAGAGGTTGGACCATTTTGTAGTGCCCACTTCCAGCCTCGCCACAGAGTGGTTTGTCAAGATATTGAGTTTCTGCTCTTCTGATGAATGACAGGTGCATTGTCACTTAGGTGTGTCTCATCGTGTGCAGAGAGGTTGCATCCTTCCACCACTTCCAGTAAGTGGCTCCTAAGACCTTATTTTAGAGAAATGGCTTCCATTCGGGCTCCAGGTGCTTATTCTTTGGCCCCAGCCCCTCTCTCCTCCCTGTCTAGACAGATGAGGTCTGTCAGACTGTAGGAATGGGATCGTCACTACCATCGTCGTCAAACGTGCCCAAACGTGAGAGGGCACTCAGTCCACCAGCACCAAGTGGGCGCATTTCCGTGCAGCTGGACAACTTGCACAGCCCTCCCTCTCACTCCTATCTCAACCTCCACAGCAACCTCCCCCAGAGGGGATAGATGACCCTCCCTGCTGAGTGCTGAGGCAAAGGGGCTCGGAGAGACGAAGCAGCTCACCCAGCCAGTGAGAGGAGAGTCCAGTCCAGAGACCATGAGCATCGAGTCCTAGTCAGTGCCTGCAAAGTTAGGGAACTGTCCCCAAGACTACTCTCACTTCTGACACCAGAGGCCAGCTCAGGGTCCCCACAACCACCGCCAAGTTCAGTGACTCACTAGAAGGACCCTCAGAACTTGCTGAAAGCAATTATACTCACAGTTATTCTTTATTACAGCAAAAAGATACAGATGAAAACCAGTCAAGAGAAGAGACAAATAGGGCGCAGTCGGGAGAGGTTCCTACTCAGCGTCCTCCGGGTAAACAAATGTAACTGATCAGGACACTATGGGGCCTGCCGGGGGACAGGCCCCTCCCCCCCACGTCCTCTGCTTTGGCTCCTCTCTGAAGCACCTAGATAACAGTATCTGATGCACATTTCCTGAATTGTTTTACAGATGCCCAAACCACCACCAAATGGAAAATGTGAACTACAAGATGACCATGAGCACATAGCCCCTAGACCTACTGGCGCCTGAAGACTGATAATGTTACCAGCACTCACCACCAACCAATCAGAGAACAGTGCGTGAGCTGATCACACACCCTGGGACTCCCCTCCCTCACTTTGCCTTTAAAAACACCTCCCTGAGTGCAAGTGTTTTGAGCATTAGCTGCGCTGGACTCTGTCTGGTGCCTTACAATGAACGCTGCACTTTCCTTCACCACAACCTGGTGTCAGTAGATTGGCGCCCGTGGGCAAGTGGACCTACATTTGGTTCTGTAACACAAAGGCACTCTTATCAGGCAGGAGAGCCTAAGGGCTTAGAGATCACCTCTGGGGAGCTGAGGGCAAAGAGCAGATCTCTCTTTGGGCAAGGGTAAATTCTTTATTACACAATGCCCTTTCCTTGTGACACATTCATACAAGTGAGGGTACCTGCTCATGACCTTGGAGGAAGAGTCCAGCCTCTGTGCCCACGTAACTGGCATGAAGAAGGATCCCACCTGGCTCAACGGCAGGACTGGGAAATGGACAGCAACAGCCAGTCTGCAAGAAAAGTACAGTAGACTGGTTATTGAGAATTCACATCCAGTGTTTTTCTCCACTCATCAAATATGGAAGAAAAACGTCAGTTTGACCCCACCAGGCTCTTGCGTCAGGCCCAGCTGGCCTCAGTATCATTTCTGATTTGATTGCATCCAGAACCCATAGGTGGTGCCAATTTTCAGTTTGGGCAACACATAATTTTAAAAATAAAAAAAAAGGGGGGGGAATCTGAAAGATTAACAAACCTCTTTCTTCTATCGAATTACATTTCCCGGTTGAGGTAATGTTACAATGAAGATTGCCTTGCAATTTGTACAAAAGGGGTAAGTTCACAGCTTTATTCACTGTGGGACTGTTGTTGACACTTGCAAAAATCTTCCACCTCCAAATCAGACAAAGGTCAATTGAGAGGAGGCCGCCAAGCCTTACTATTTAGGGATGGGGGAGGGGAGAGGAAAGGAAGACAAATTCAGACCTGAGGGAGCAGGGGATTGGGGGTGGCGTGGCGAGGGGGGCTGGGAGGGAGGAGAAAAAGCTTTTTGGTTCACCTCACAGGCTTTCTCCACACACTGGGCTATCCTGAAGGAGGAGGACAGAGTTTGTTTTCTCTCGAGGTCCTCCAGCCCACCCAGTGTCCTTCTCAGGATTTCCATGCTCCTCCAGCCTTCCTTGGATAGGATGCCAGGGCCACAGACAGATGTTTTCTTTCTTTTTTCCTTTTTTTTTTTTTTTTTTTGGGGGGGTGGGTCACGCCTTGTGGCTTACAGGATCTCAGCTCCCTGATCAAGGACTGAACCCAGGCCACGGCAGTGAAAGCCCGGAATTCTAACCACTAGGCCATCAGGGAACTCCCTCAATTATATGCTTGGTCTGGGGCTTCAGCTGACACTCCCAGACGGGGGTCTGTTACAGTCTTCCAAATCTGGAGGTCTGTGGATTCATCCCAGACACCTGATCTGTTCAACCATCAATTTCATGGCTGACTCTTTCTCTGTGTCTTCAGTGTGAAAGTGACTCAGTCAATATGACTTCCCATCACATGGGCCGTTCCGGTCGCCCTGAAAGGGATTTCCCAGCATCTTGGGCTTCCACAGCTCCAGTTAGATACTTTCCTTCTGCCTCCAGTTTTAAGCATCTGGGAATCTCAGCCAAGCCTAAAATCAGAGGTCCTCATCTATCACCTCAATTAATGAACAATAAATATTATATACCCGGCTGGTTTCTATGTAAAATGTTTCTAGCACCAATTTCATTCCATTGTGCGAGGGGAGGGTGTTGGTGGCAGTAGGGAGGGTGGTTCCCAACACTATCCAACAAGTCTCCAGACACCAGCTCAGTGTCCCACAATTCAACTCTATTCTGACATTGCCTACTCAGAGAGGGCATCATATCCCACAGGTTAAGGGCTCAGTCTCACACGCCTAGCCCCTTCCCCAGCTTCGGAAACCAGGCATAAGGCCAGCTGATCACCTGTGCTTCTGACCGATTGGAGGTTCCAACAAGACCTCTCCTTGAGTTTGATTAATTTACTAGAGCAGCTCACAGAACTCAGAGAAACATTTAATTCGCTAGATTACTGGTGTATTATAAAAGGATATGAACAGCCAGATGGAAGAGATTCGTAAGGCAAGGTATGGGGAAGGGGCGTGGAGTCTCCATGCCCTCTCCAGGCATACCATTCTCCCCCCATCTCCAAGTGTTCACCAGCTCAGAAGCTCTCCAAACCCTATCTTTTGGGGGTTTTCCGGAAGCTTCATTTCATAGGCATCATTGATTAAGTCATTGGCCATTGGTGGCTGACTCGACCTCCAGCCCCTCTCCCCTCCCTGGGGGTGAGGGGGTGGGACCAAAAGGTTCAGCCTCTAATCACGTGGTCAGTTCTTCTGGCAACCAACTCCCACCCTTAGGGGGATCCAAAAGTCATCTCATTAACATAAAAAAGAACTTTCATCCTTCTAGTCACTTAGGAAATTGCAAGGATTTTAGGAGCTCTGTGTCAGAAATGGACAAGGACCAAGTATGTATTTAATTACATTACCATACCATGACCCAAATATCCTTTCTTTTTTTTTTTTTTGCGGTACGCGGGCCTCTCACTGTTGTGGCCTCTCCCGTTGCGGAGCACAGGCTCCGGATGCGCAGGCTCAGCGGCCATGGCTCACGGGCCCAGCCACTCCGCGGCATCCCGGACCGGGGCACGAACCCGTGTCCCCTGCATCGGCAGGCGGACTCTCAACCACTGCGCCACCAGGGAAGCCCCAAATATCCTTTCTTTAGGAAAATGCAGAATTGGGGATCATAAGTATCCCGCATTTTGTTTTGACATCAATTGATTTATTCATCAAATACCTATTGAGGGTTTACTCTGTGCCCAGCGCTATGCTGGCACTGGAGGCTTAATGATGAGCAGGGTAGGCAAGGTCAAAGTTGAAGAAAGGCACCGCTCTGAGATGGCTTTCAGTTATTTTTCATTCTGAAGGGAAAAACTCTCTGAGAACTGAAAACTCTACCTCTGTCTTGTCAAAAAATAAACTGAGGTATATTAAATGTTTTAAGAGTTTGAGCAAAATTAATTTGAGTCGGGCAGCATCCAATCTAGGAAATGGAAAGGAGCTCTGAGGAGCTGTACAAAATGAAAGCTTTTTATAGGTAGAAGGGAGCAGAAACAAGGACGTTATACTAGGCAAAAAATCCAGGTGGTTAGAGCAGGTTACTTTCCTTTCGAGTCTGTCAGGCAGATTACCTAACTAGTGCTAGGAGTCAGGTGATTCTAGGAATCAGGTGATTCCTGATTGACCGGTTAAAGATTCCATTTCTAGGAGAGCAGAAACTGTAATTAAGTTGTCTTGGTTTGGTGACGTGGGGCTTAACATAAGCGACTCCATTTGGGGCCTGTTGTCTTGTTTTTAACGGTCTCAACCAGAGGTGAATCTTACATCTTATAAAATTTATCTTAGTAGTATTTTTAATAGTTAAGCATTTTAAAAATATATAATAAAATATTTTTGGAAAAGATTACACAGTACCAGAGCATGGTAAATTCAAATGGCCCAGAAGGGATCACAGGTAAGTCAACCACTCCTTCCCCCAGAGCTGGTAGGAGAAGTTTAGGCTTCAGGCCTGCAGGGGGACCTCCTAGCCAGCTCTCCTTTCTCCTCAGGCCTATTCTAGATCCTTGGACCCGAGGGCTCTGGCATGCTGGGCAGAGGGGGGGTTGCGGCAGGGGTGAGACAAGTCCCCAAGAAAGGCCTTGGGTTCACATATCCAACCAGCTGTTTGGGGTAGGGATGGAAGTTACTCATTCTCAAATGCTTATGGATGCCAGACACTGGTCCAGACATTTAGTTGGGATACATCCCCTTCTTGCAGGGGAAGAGCTGGTAAGGGGTGGCTGGATGAGTGCCTGGTGTGAGAACCAGGGCAAAAAACCTTCCCCCACCCCACTATTCTTAACTGCATACTAAACAGCTTCATGTCGGCAGGGGGGCAGTGCAAGTCCTTTCTTCCCTAGTCACCTACAATGCGAGGGATTTGTAGCCACCACTGATTGAACAAAGGATCCCTGAAGGATGTTATACTCTACTTTTCTTCAACAAAAACTGACCTTGCAACACAGGAATCCCAGTGAACTACCCATTTTTCATCTTTAAGCAGTGCCGTATGCTGCCAGTTCTAGACAAGGAGCCATTTCTGATTTCTAGAAGACTTCTTGCAGCCAGTGGGTTGGAGACGGGGCCTGGCTGTAAAGGACTGAGAGTAGAATTCAGTTACAGGGCCCGCTGTCCTGGGGTTGCCTCTTGTGCTGGAAATTACCTTCTGTGAAATGACGTTAAAAACAACCGCTCTTCACTCTTCACTCTTCACTGTTCCTTCCTTCCCTCCTTCCATTTATTTTTAATTGCGGTAAAATATACACAACATAAATTTTACATTTTTAAATTTAAAATTTTAAGCTGTGGTAAAATACACATAACATAAAATTTACCATCTCAGACACTTTCAAGTGCACAGTTCAGTGGCATCAGGTACATTCACATTATTGTGTATCCACCACCACCATCCATCTCCAGAACGCTTGCCATCTCACAAAACTGAGACTGAGTTTTGTACACTGAGACTGTGTACTCATTAAACAACTTCCTTCTTCCAGTCCCTGGCAACTACTACTCTACTTTCTGTGTCTATGAGTTTGACTATCTAGATACTTCACATAAGTGAAATCAAGCCGTGTTTGTCCTTTTGTGTCTCACTCAAAAGCAGAGCGTAGGGCTTCCCTGGTGGCGCAGTGGTTGAGAGTCCGCCTGCCGATGCAGGGGACAC
Source organism: Phocoena phocoena (assembly GCF_963924675.1). Lineage (NCBI taxonomy): Eukaryota > Metazoa > Chordata > Mammalia > Artiodactyla > Phocoenidae > Phocoena > Phocoena phocoena. The sequence continues at coordinate 133,522,809 of NC_089222.1, forward strand.
GGGTTCGTGCCCCGGTCCGGGAGGATCCCACATGCCGCGGAGCGGCTGGGCCCGTGAGCCATGGCCGCTGAGCCTGCGCGTCCGGAGCCTGTGCTCCGCAACGGGAGAGGCCACAACAGTGAGAGGCCCATGTACAGCAAAAAAAAGGATAGTGTAATGTCCTCAAGGTTCACCTGTTGTAGCCTGTGTCAGAATTTCTTTCCTTTTTAGGCTGAATAATATTCTATTGCTTTGATAGACCACATTTTGTTTATCTATTGATCTGTCCATGGACATTTGGGTTGTGCCCACATCTTGGCTCTTGTGAATTATGCTACTATGAACCTGGGTGTACAGATACCTGATCATGTCCTGCTTTCAGTTCTTTTGGATGTGTACCCAGAAGTGGAGTTACCCTCCTCACTTTTCTTAATTACAAACTAAATGACTCTGTGCTGGGAAGAGAAACTCAGGATGAACATGCAGTCTGTTGGATGTTTACCACCAGTTTGATAACCCAGCTGAAGCTTTCTCATTTAAAAAAAAGAGAAAAAGGGATTTCACCTTCTCACAGTTTTGTATAAACTCCCACCCACTGACACACTTTCAAACATACCTCATTTCTGATATAACTGTCCTCCCTCTCTCCCTCTCTCTCGCCAGAAATTACAACCACCACAGATACCATACTCTTATTAGGTACTTTCCCTACTCACGTCAGAGCTGTATCACAGAAAGTTAGCCCTGAAAAGCAAATACCCCTTCACTGTAGGTATGGACTTTCACACAATCTCTTGTCTTAGATTTACGTAAAAGATCAAGCTCCATTTAAGAGAAAGAACAAAGAAAAGATGGTGACCAAAAATGCCTGAAGTGGATTAAATAAAAAATAGATCAGCTGCTCAAGAGGGAATAGGAAACAACTAGCAATTCACAGACTTAGAAAGTCAATAAACACAAGGAAGTGTGGTCATTTGCATGAATAACAAATAAATGGAAATTTAAAGTGAGATCTTAGTTTTACCTCTCAGACTGGCAGATAAAGAGACCGGTATTACGGAAGCTTGATGAGGCTGTACGGAAACAAACACTGAGGGTGGGGATGGAAATAACTGCAACCTTTTTGAAGCACAATTTGGCAAAAAAAAAAACCTATGGCTCAGCATTTACGCTTTTAGGAATTTGTATTTCAGAGGCATTTCACAAATCCATAAGAATACCCATACAAGTCCATAAGAAAACATGCAGCCTCTGTTCTAATAGCACATAACTGAAAACTTCCACGTTTCCATCCAAAGATAAGTTCAAGTCCTAACAATTAGCACCCGTGAATGTGACCTTATTTGGAAATAGGATCTTTCTAGATATCATTAGTTAAGATGAGGTCATACTAGATTAGGGTGGACCCTAAACCAATGTCTGGTGTCCTTGTAAGAAGAGGAGAGGACACACACACATACACACAGGGAAGAAGGCCATGTGCCCATGGAGGCAGAGATTGGAGTGATATAGCCACAAGCCAAGGAATGCCTGGAGCTTCCAGAAGCTGGAGGAGGCAAGGAAGACTTCTTCCTTAGAGCCTCTGGAGGGATCAGAACTCTGTTGACACCCTGATTTTGGACATCTGTCCTCTAGAACTGTGGGAGAATACATTTCTGTTATTTTAACCTATCCAGTTAGTTATAATTTGTTATGGCAGCCCTAGGAAAGTAATACAGTAGGGGATGGCTCAATAATGATACATACACATGACTAGGGATGGGTGTGAGACCCTCAATCTAGTCCTTATCATGCTTTGGATTTTTTTTTTTTTTTTTTTTTTTGCAGTACGCGGGCATCTCACTGTTGTGGCCTCTCCCGTTGTGGAGCACAGGCTCCGGACGCGCAGGCTCGGCGGCCATGGCTCACGGGCCCAGCCGCTCCGCGGCACGTGGGATCCTCCCGGACCGGGGCACAAACCCACGTCCCCGGCATCTGCAGGCGGACTCTCAACCACTGCGCCACCAGGGAAGCCCTATGCTTTGGATTTTGAACTATGTGAATATAGTTCCTTTTATAAAAATAAAATTTAAACAATTAATAAAATATCCTACTTCTTTCCCTATAACCTAGTTGTTTGGGTTTTACTTATTGCACTTTAAAGTTACAGTAATGGAGGACAATTATATTGAGTTTTTTCATAAAATTTTGAATTGGAAAGATCTAAGAGATTGCCTAGTGTGGTAGGCAGAATAACGGCTCCCAAAGATGTCCACATCCTAATCTCCAGAACCTGTGAATATATTAGGTTATATGGCAAAGAGGAATTAAGTTCACAGATGGAATTTAGGTTGCTAATCAGCTGACCTTAAAATAAAGAGGTGGGACTTCCCTGGTGGCGCAGTGGTTGAGAATGTGCCTGCCAATGCAGGGGACACGGGTTCAAGCCCTGGTCCAGGAAGATCCCACATGCCGTGGAGCAACTTACCCCGCGCGCCACAACTACAGAGCCTGCGCTCTAGAGCCCGCGAGCCACAACTACTGAGCCCGTGAGCCACAACTACGCGAGCCACAACTACTGAGCCCGTGAGCCACAACTACTGAAGACCGCACGCCTAGAGCCTTTGCTCTGCAACAAGAGAAGCCATTGCAATGAGAAGCCTGTGCACCGCAACAAAGAGTAGCCCCCGCTCGCCACAACTAGAGAAAGACTGCGCGCAGCAAAGAAGAGCCAACACAGACATAAATAAACAAATAAATTTATTTATTTATTTTAAAAAATAAAATAAAAAAATAAAGAGATAAGTCTGGCTGAGCTGGGTCAATGAAATCACAAGGGTGAGCTCAATGTAACCACAAGGATCCTTACAAGTGGGAGAAGGAGGTAGAAAAGTCGGCGTCAGAGTGATGTAATGTGAGAAAGACTCAATTGGCCATTGCTGACTCTGGCCTTGAAGATGGAGGGAATGGCCATGAGCCAAGGAATGCAGGCAGCCTCTAGATACTGGAAAAGGCAAATAAATGGATTCACCCCAAGACACTCCAGAAGGGAACACGGATCTGCTAATACCATGGTTTTAGCCCAGTGAGACCCGCATCTGACTTCTGACCTCCAGAAACACAAGAAAATAAATCTGTGTCGTTTTAAAACACTCAGTCTGTGGTAATGTGTTACAGCAGTAACAAGGAACTCATACATCTTGTCAACCCCTCGTTCTGTAGAAGAAACTGAGATACAAGAACACCAGAGAAAAGAATCAATACTCTACCCCAGATGTCCTGGTTAATAAGGGTGTTTTCACTATAAAATGTGTACACGAATAATTAGAGGATAAACTTCCTTTCACCTCGTACACATTTTGTCAAAATCAAACCTTCCTGGAACATTTAAAAAATGATTTGCTCTTTGAAAAATTCAGCACATTAACATTTCTGGAACATTTCTCATCTTAAAAGCAAAAATAAACAGTAGGGACATTCCACACTCACTCTCAAACCAACTTATTAAGAACCACTTTTTTAGGACTCGCCTACGTTTCGCCATAGTTTACCGTCCTGAATTGTAATTCCTCTGCTATTCCCAAGTAAACTCATTTTCCTGTTGAAATAACTGGCTCTTAACAAAACCAAACTGAACAACTTTCCCACCCAGCGGAACTGGTTTGACTTCCCTTCCTGGTAAAACTGGACTAAATTTCTCACTTCAAACCAATGCAGTTTTTATTCCAATGCAAATGAAGAGCTTTATGAGAAGAAAAACATACCACGCTGGTTCACACACAACGAATTGCATATGTAACAGGACTGCTATAAATTTAAATACCTGTTAATTGTCAAGAGTAATAAAAAGGTCACTTCTAGAATTAATGTGATTCTGAACCCTGTTATATAAGGCATTAAAAGGTTAACTCAAAGCACGTTTGTAAGAAAACTGATAAGGGCAAAAAACAGTCTTGATCAAGTGGCATATGAAAGAAAATTATTGTTATTTTGAGTAACAGAAAACCAAACATACCCTAGAGACCTTAGGTATTTAGTGTGTGTTTTGTTTGAATCAAGACACATGGGAGTCTTACAATTTTAGTTACTTTAACCATGCTTAACATGTAAAATTAGAATAACCAAGTAAGAACAATGATGTCATTTTAGACTTTAAAACAAATTTCATGGTGTGGGTCAAAGAGTGCCAGCCTGGAATCTACCCTGGTTCAAGTCGGGGTTTTGCCATTTCTAGGCTGTGATCACCTCCCCAAAGTCTTAATTCTCAGTTTGTAAATTGGGGATATGCCTGGCCTCCTAACAGGCGCTTGTGAGCACAAAGTGGAATAGGAAGTGTGAGAGCAATTCATGGACTTGACTCGGTGCCAAGGACAGTCTTGTGTAGGAGGGCGGAGCTCGGAGTCGACAGGAGATGATAAGGCCTTGGGCACAGATACCCCTACAGTGTAAAACACCGGCCCTCTCTGGCAAAGAAAAAGTAGAGACCTATGACAATACAAGCAGTTTCTAGTTCAAGTTCATAATCCAGTCAGTTCTTTGCACTGGAAATTGCCCTGCTGCTGGTACTGGCCTGACCTTGCCAGTGACAAACGGGCACCTTAATCTACTGCCCTGAACTTTCTGTGGTTTCCTCCTCAGGATGACTTTCTCTCCTTACTTTGTGTACCAGTTAGGATGCTTTAACAGGCAAGTGAAGAAAACCCTTCTCAAAATGGCTTAACCAATCAAGGGGTGCGTCATCTTGCAGAAGAGATCCAGAGAGAGGATGGTTCCAGTTAGTTAACTAATGGGCTGGAAAATGCTATCTTTCAGCTTGACCATCCTCAGCTTGTTTTTACTCACATCATGTTTGCAGGATGGTTGCCCTAGGACATCCAGGAGAAAAAGCCAGACCAATTCTTTTTGTAAATCTTTTTTAAAGAAAGAACATTAAAAAAAACATTAAAAAAAAAAAAAGAAAGAAAGAACATTTCCCAGAAGCCTCCAAATGACTGCCCCCGACGTCTCATTGACCCGAATTGAGTGGTTGCCAGGCTTACCCTTCTACTCCTCACTGACATGCAGAATGGGGTGACCCTGGCAGGTTTAGACAGCCATCATTTTCTCCAGTCACACAGGTGAGGTTAGACACTGGAACAAAATCAGGGTTCTGCCAGTGTGGAATAAAGGGAACAGGGCAGTTGGGCAGGCACCCAACAGTGCCTGCTGGAATTGGAAAATAATCTTTATAGTTCTGTCTACGGTAATGGCATAGAAGTTGAAAGGGAAGGTCCATTATTACATTTCTTATCTTAGATATTGAAAAGACATCACAAACTGTCTCCAAAATGAATCTACTGATCTTTTCCAAAGAAAACCTGCTCCATCTACAATCTTCCCAACCATCCTAATTAATAACAACCTCATTCACTGAGTCAAAACCCTGGAATCAGCCTGGACTCCTCTCCTCTTGCACCCAATATTCTAACCATCAGCAAATCCTATTTGTGTTGCCTTCAAATTACATCCAACTTGGGACTTCCCTGGTGGTCCAGTGGTTAAGACTCCATGCTTCCACTGCAGGGGGTGCAGATTCAATCCCTGATTGAGGAACTAAGATCCCACATGCTGCGTGGCGTGGACAAAAAAAAAAAAAAAAAAAAATCCAACTTGGGGCTCAGGAAACAAAGTATGGCAGGAAGTTGGGGGAGAGGCTCTGCATAAAACCCAGCCATGCTCTGGTACCAGAGACGAGGGAGCATCTGCAGGAGCACCCTTGGCCTAGAACGGGGTCCCCATGATGGGAAGCTGCAGGAGTGACACTTCTCCAGGTGGCTCTGTGGACTACGGATGGGAACAGGAAGCCTGAGCAGAAGAGGAAGGACAAGGCCATATGGGGGCTGCAGCTGACATTCTGGTTTGTGGGCACTTGTGAGCTGCTACTTTGGGCATGCCCAGAAATAACTAAGGACACGGGGTGATGAAGAAAAGGGCTAATTTCCAATAGAGCTGGTGAGGCTTGTGCCAGGAAGAAATGCAAACTGCCTTTATTTTGTGCCCACAGGCTGGTTAGGCGCTTTGGTGCTAAGGCGGTTAACTCCAAATGTATATACAGGAAGTCCCCTACATACGAACGAGTTCACTTCCGAGAGCATGTTTCTAAGTCCAGTTTGTTCGTAAGTCCAACAAAGTTAGCCTAGGTACCCAACACAATCGGCTATATAGTACTGTACTGTAATAGGTTTATAATACTTTTCACACAAATAATACATAAACACACACACACACACATACACAAGAAAACATTGTTAACCTTACAGTACAGTACCTTGAAAAGTACAGCAGTACAGCACAACAGCTGGCATCCAGGGGCTGGCATCGAGTGAACAGGCAAGAAGAGCTACTGACTGGAGGAGGGAGAGGAGGGGGGAGATGGTAGAGCGGAAGGATCGTCAGCAACAGGAGACGGAGGGCTGAAATTCTACTCACACCTGACGTTGATGGAACGCACGTTCGCCTCTTTGAAAGTTCACAACTTGGTTTGTACGTAGAGGACTTACTGTAATGGGGATAATGTTTTGAAAATACTAAACCACTGTGTTTTGTTTCCCTCTTAAATCACACTCCCTGTCAGTCTTCCATCTCCAAGATTTTTTTTTTTTTTTTTTTTCTGGTACGCGGGCCTCTCACTGTTGCGGCCTCTCCCATTGTGGAGCACTGGTTCCGGACGCGCAGTCTCAGCGGCCATGGCTCACGGGCTTAGTTGCTCCGTGGCATGTGGGATCTTCCCGGACCAGGGCACAAACCCGTGTCCCCTGCATCGGCAGGCGGACTCTCAACCGCTGCAACACCAGGGAAGCCCTTCCATCTCCAAGTTTGAGCCACCAACCTCTTTGCCCCAGGGAAGGAGAGCTTGTTTACTCCTAGAACAAGGAAGTAATTGCTTTGAGTTCCAAAGATGATTTTCTTGAGGCCGTAGCACGGGGTGAACAGGCATCCTGGTCTGCCTACGGCAGTCCGGACTACTCTTGCGGTCCTGGCATTATTATTATTATTAACCCATTTAAGCATCAAAGGTATCCCTGTCTGGACAATAAATTAGTCATCCCCACCTTAGAAGATAATAGTTTGAAAATCATTTGTTGAGAAGAAAGGATTTTCTAAGTCCCTTTAGCATCCATTAACAAACCAAGTATCAAGTTTTGCGAAAAGACGATAGGCTTTTACTTGAGATCAGGGGTAGCAAGAAATCAGGGTAGAAGGTAGACCTGTGGTTCTTAAAGTGGGGTTAGCACCAGCAGCAGCAGCATCGCCTGAGAACGTGTTAGAAATGCACATTCTCAGGCCCCATCTCAGACCTGCTGAATTAGAAACTCTGGGGATGGGATTGAGTCATCTGTGCTTTAATAAGCCCTCCAAGGGGTTCTGATGCAGCAAAAGTTTGAGATCCTCTGAGGTGGAGAAAGTAAAACACTCTTCCTTCAACATTATGGGAAGGGAGGGAAAAGGAGAGAGCTGTAGGGCAAGCAAGTGGTGTGTGCCACTTGGGTCCTCACTTCCTCTCTCCCTGTGAGTGCTGAGGGCTGAGGTAGAAACACCCAGATGAAATGGAAGATCTTGACAAATTTAGGAATGCCAGTGGCATTCATACAACGGTGGGTGGAGGAGGAACAAAGTTTTAAGAGAGGGTCCATGTGGATACATTTCAACATGGTGCCAGGGCAGGGCAGTGGGGTGTAGAGGGAGCTGTCAGGATAGAAAAGTTGAAGCAGTAAAATGTGGCCTGTGCCTAGCACCTAGAACCCTGACGTTCCTGTGGGCCCCCTTGTTGGGATATGAAAAGGCCAAGTTGACCGGGGACCAGCAGAAGACTGGGGGCAATGCAAAAGAAGTGGGGATTTGGTGACAAGATGGCAGTGGTCGGAACCACAGATGATAGTGGTAGGACGAGTCACGCCATAGCTGTCACCGGTCCAGAAGCAGAATGGACCAGCTGCTATGCAGCAGAAACCAACGGGGATCCCGATGACAACACATGGATAGGCAGTGCCCTCCTCTATTGCTGCCTGACTTCTGCCAACTAGATGCCCAGAGTCCATCCTGGGGTGCAAAAGCAGGAAAGGGAGGAAACTCGGCATTTACACATGAGAGAGAAAACTGTCCACTTCCACCATCTGAGGAGGGCCGTCTGGAGAAGAACAGAGGGGCCTGGTAAAATCAACAACCTCCTGTGGAAAGTGCCTAGCATTCATGATAAAATAATTGAGCAATTTTCTTGTAGACTCTGATGAGATTAAGAGCCCCCGTGGGCTGCCAGACTTACTGGTGTGTCTTGTTATGAATCACCCGAATTGCTGACCATCAGGCTGGTGTGAACAGACAGTGTTTCACCCGACTGGCCTGTCTTGAAGCTGATGTTAACAAAATTATCTAGTAACCTTTACTTCTACCAAAAGTTTCCACCAAAAGGAAATATCTGAACTGGTTTTATTGGATGCCTTGTTCCCCTGCAGCAAGTTTAAAATAAAATTTTTTGTGTACTCATAATGAACTCATATCTGAGAAAGTTGTTTTCACATCTGAAAGAGATTGATTTAACCTAAAGCAGTGGGTTTCAGTGTGGTCCTTGGGCCAGCAGCATTAGCGTTAGTACTACCTGAGAACTCATTAAAATTCAAATTCTCCAGCTACACCTCAGGTCTAATGAATCAGAAACATGGGGAGGAAGCAGACTTCTGGCTACGGCCAAGTGAAATGGTTAGCAAATCCTCTGCCCAGATAGCAACCGTAAAGCTAAAAAAAACTGACAAGAACAACATTTAAGTGCCCTGGAAATTGACCAAAGACGTAGGACAATCTGAGAAGTGTTTATGTCTGAAAACTGCTGAACTTTGGATAAGAATAGTGGATATCCGAGGCATGCTTGCCAGTACTGCTTCCATCTCCTCCAGCCCAGTGGGTTGGCCAGGCCGTGTGGACTGGCAGTTATGGTGCTGTGATTAAAGGGGCCTCAATTGATCGGGTGTAGTGGGTGATGCTCACATCCAGAGGCACTGTTAATGGGAGTGATGACAGCCTTGCCTTTCCAGACGTATTACAGAAAGTCCTTCAGACTGAAAGGAAGTGACATCAGATTGCAATGTGAACACATGGGAAGAAATGAAAAGCACTGGAAATGGTAAATACGTGGGTTAATACAAAAGACTCTATAAATATATTTTCCTTATGTCTTCTCCTGATTTCTTTAAAAGACATAAGATTGTGTAAAGCAATAATCGTAACACTTTATTGTTGGGTTTACACTACATATAAATGTAATACATATAACTGTAATAATATAAAGGTGAGGGGAGAGAATGGACGTATACTGGAGCCAAGTTTCTATATTTTACCAGAATTAAATTAGTATTAATCACAATTGGATTTTGGTAAGTTAAGATGTTGCAATCTATAGAACAACCACTAATAAAATAAATTTTTAAGTAGTAAGAAAATTAACAGAGGAACTTAAATGATATTCTAAAAAAATTTTTTTAACACAAAAGAAGGCAGTAAAAGAGGAACAGAGAAACAAAGAAGAGACGTATAGGAAACAAACAGCAAAACGGCAAAAGTAAATCCAAACGTATTATTAATTACATTAAATTTGAATGGTCTACAATCCAATCAAAGAGCAGGGATATTCATATTGGACAAAAAGGGCAAGAGTCTACTATGTGTTGTCTGCAAGAGAACACCTTAGATTCAGAGACATAATTAGGTTGAAAGTAAAAAGTTGGAAAAAGATATGCCATGAAAACAGTAACCATAAGAGAGTTGGAGTAGCTATATGGATATCAGCTAAAATAGATGTTAAGACAAAGAAATATTACTAGAGACAGAGATGTTTCAAAATGATAAAAGAGTCAGGAAGGTATAACAGGTATATAATCAGGAAGGTATAACAATTATAAATATATATGCATCTACTACCAGAACCTCAAAAACATGAAAGAAAATGGAGAAAATTAAATGGAAATGTAGACACAAATAATAAATGTGGAGAGGGCGTGGAGAAAAGGGAAACCTCCTACACTGTTGGTGGGAATGTAAATTGATACAGCCACTATGGAGAACTGGCATGGAAGTTCCTTAAAAACCTAAAAGTAGAGTTACCATATGGTCCAGCAATCCCACTCCTGGGCATATATCCAGAGAAAACTCTAATTCAAAAAAGATACATGCACCCCAATGTACAAAGCAGTACTATTTACAATAGCCAAGACATGGAAGCAACCTAAATGCCCACTGACAGATGAATGGTAAAGAAGATGTGGTATGTATATATACATAATGGAATACAGCTCAGCCATAATAAATTGAAATAATGCCACTTGCAGCAACATGGATGGACCTAGATATTATCATACTAAGTGAAATCAGACAGAGAAAGACAAATATCATATGAATCACTTATATGTGGAATCTAAAAAATGATACAAATGAACTTATTAATAAAACGGAAACAGATTCACAGTCATAGAAAACAAACTTATGGTTTTGCCACAGGGGAAAGGGCCAGGGTTGGGGGGGGGGCAGGGATAAGTTAGGACTTTGGAATTAGCACATACAAACTACTATATATAAAACAGGTAAACAACGAGGTCCTACTGTATAGCACGGAGAACTGTATTTAATATCTTGTAATAAACTATAATGGAAAAGAATCTGGATCACTTTGCTGTACACCAGAAACACAACATTGTAAGTCAACTCTACTTCAGTCATTAAAAAAACGAAATGTAGACAACACAATAATAGTAGTTGGAGATTTCAATATCCCACTCCCAATTAGTTATAGAAAAAGCAGACAGAAAATCAGCAAAGGTACGGAGGACTTAAAAAACACTACCAACCTATGCAACCTAATAATATATGTAGAATATTTCACCAAACAACTGCATAATCACATTCATTTCAAGAGCAGGTGGAACATTCTCCAGAATAGATCAAGTGCTAGGCCATAAAACAAATCTCACTATATTTAAAAGGAGTGAGATCATACAGAGTCTATTCTTTTAACTCACCGTGGAATTAAATTAGAAATCAACAACATGGGACTTCCCGGGCGGTCCAGTGGTTAAGACTCTGCCCTTCCAGTGCTTGCACTGCAGGGGGTGTGGGTTAGATCCCTGGTCAGGGAACTAAGATCCCACATGCCGTGTGGCATGGCCAAGAAAACCCAAAACAACAACAACAAAAAACCACAACGGAAGGAAATTTGGGGAATCCTAATATTTGGAAGTTAAGCACTATACTTTAATGCATGAGTGAAAAAAGAAATCATGAGAGCAATTAGAGAATATTTCAAATTATATTAAAATGGAAATGTGACGTATCATGTTATGGGTGTAGCTAATGCAATGCTTAGAGGGAAATTTATAGTTTTGAATACCCACACTAGAAAAGAAGAAAGATTTCAAATCAATAAACAATGCTTCCACCTTAAGAAACTAGACAAAAGAAAAGCAAAATAAACCCAAGGCAAGCAGAAGGAAAGACATAATAAAGATTAGGTTGGAAATCAGTGAAATAGAAAACAGAAGAACAATAAAGAAAATCAATGAAACCAAAAGTTGGTTCTTTGAGGGGAATTCCCTGGAGGTCCAGTGGTTAGGACTCCACCAGAGTTTGATCCCTGGTTGGGGAACTAAGATCCCACAAGCCGTACGGTGTGGCCAAAATACAAAAACAGAAACAAAAGTTGGTTCTTTGAAAAACGTTAACAGAACTGACAACTGTTTAGTTAAGATTGAGCAAGATAATAAGACCAACAAAGAAATAGCCAAAATCAGTAATGACGGCAGGGACACTACTACCAACCCCATAGAAATTTAAAATTTATAAGAAAATATTATGACCAACTCCATATCAACAAATTACACAATTTAGATGAAGTGGACAAATTCTTTAGAAGACATACATTACCAAAACCGAATCAAGGAGAAATCGAAAATCTAAAATGAATTCTAATAAGAAACTGAATTAGTGATGAACAATCTTCCCACAAAGAAAAGCCTGAGTATGGATGGCTTCTCAACTCATTCAATGACACCAGTATTATCCTGATATCAAATAAAGACATCACAAGAAAATAACATTACAGATATTAACAAATCAAATTCGCAACACATACAAAGGATTATATACTCCGTTCAAATGGGATTTATTACAGGAATGCATGGTTGGTTAAACACCTGAAACTCTATCAATGTAGTACACTAGATAAATAGAACAAAGGACAAAAACCACATGATCATCTTAATAGATGCAGAAACATCATTTGACAAAAGCTAACATCCTTCATGTAAACAAACTAGGAATAGATGGGAATTTCCTCAACCTGGATAAAGGGCATCTATGAAAAACCTACAGCAAATATCACACTTAATGGTAGGAGACTGAATGCTTCCCCTAACTATTGAGAGCAACCCAAATATCTCAACTCTCACCACTTCTGGTCAACATTGCACTGGAGGTTCCAGCCAGTGCGATAAGGCCAAAAATGGGAATAGACTGGCATAGACATTTCATCAAAGAAGATATATAAATAGCTAATAAGCACATAAAAATATGCTCAACATCATTAATTGTTAGGGAAATGCAAAATAAAAGTACAATAAAATACCACTACATACTCACTGGAATGGATATAATAAAAAAAGATAAACAATAGCAAGTGTTGGCAAGGATGTGGAGAAAGTGGAACCTTTGTCTTGCTGATGGGAATATAAAATAATGTAACCACTAAAATATTGTTTGGCAGGTTTTAAAAAAATTGAACAAAAGTTAAAAAGCAAACTAAAGAGAAATGAAACTGTATGTCCACACAGATGTGTATACCAATGTTCTTGGCAGCACTATTCATAATAGTCAAAACCTGGAAATCATCTTGCATTAGTCTGCTAGGGCTTCTGTAACAAAGTGGCTTACATAACAGAAATTGAATTGTCTCAGTTCTGGAGACTAGAAGTCTGACATCAAGGTGTCAGCGAGGTTGGTTCCTTCTGAGGCTGTGAGAGAGAATTTGTCCATGCCTCTCCCCCAGCTTCTTGGGGTTTGCTGGCAATGTTTGGCTTTCCTTGGCTTCTAGAAGCATCACCCTGATCTCTGCCTTCATCTTCACATGGTGTTCTCCTTGTCTGCCTATCTGTGTCCAAATTTCCTTTTTATAAAGATACTAATCATATTGCATAAGGGGTCTACCCTACTCCAGTATGATTTCATATTAACTAATTTCATTTCCAAAATCCTATTTCCAAACAAGGTCACATTTTCAGGTGGTTAGGACTTCAGCACATGAATTTTGGAGGGGGCACAATTTATGGTATATTCGGCAATGGAGTACTCTTTTAGACATAAGGAGCAAACTACCAAAATATGCTACGACATAGATTAAGCTCTAAAACATTACGCTAAGAAGCCAGGTGCAAAATCATACACTACATACTGTATGATTCCATTTATAAGAAATGTCCAGATAAAGCAAATTTACAGAGAAAAACGCAGATCAGTGGTTGACTAGGGCTCGGAGTGGGAGAATGGCTTAAGCAAAAACCAGATGACGAAATCTCCTATGCTGATGGAAATGTTCTAAAACTGCATTTTGGTAATGGTTGCCAATTACATAAATGTACTAAAAATATCGCTTAAGTGTATACTTACAATGGGTGAACTTTTTATAGCATATAAACTATATATTAATAAAGTGTTTTTTTTTTTTTAAAGAAAAAACTTCTGGGGTTGGGGAACCAGCAATCTGAGTTTTAACAAGCCTTCCAGCTGATTCTAAGGTATATTAACGTTTGAGGATCACTGCTCTAAAGAGACTGTTTAAACCAGAGGAACCTGAGAAAATGTCATTGATGTTTAAGTCTCACCGGTTTCCTACCCAGAGTGGTAGAGAATCGTGAAGACAATTACATCCCCTAAAGCGAACGAGTAACTACATTTTCCTTACAAATCTGAATAGCATGTGTGTTGAGTTTGATATAGAGCCTACACTTAGGGGTGACCCTGAGGTTCACATCTGTGTCCAAAAGGACACTTCCAGCTCAGCACTTCGAGGTTCCTCAGGCACCCAGATGCACCCTGACCTTACCCATGAACACAATCAAGCTGCTTCCTGCTAAAACTCCTTTTGTGGCTTCTTATCTCGTCAGTTAGAAATTGTTTCGACCTCATGTAACAGAAACCTGGTTATGCTTGTTTAATCAAATATAAGTTTATTTTCTTCATGGGATGGAAAGCCTATTTCCAGTGAAAACCATTGTTGGTATCTTACGTATCTTACAGCAATGTAATGTGCATTTACTGTTTAAATATATGCAATTTGAAGATGTGAATATAATTGGGCCCAAGCACACTGTTTTCAAAAATCTCCCAGGTGGTTCTGAGGTGCAGCCACTGTGGACAAGCCCTGTACCCAACCCAGGTGCCTCTGATTTACAGCTGAGTTCTAGAGAGAATTACTCAAGATGATACAGTGGGCCAGAGTGGGCCTGAGCCCAGGCTGTAACTGCTAAACAGAGACCGTATGACAGGTTATAGCCAAGATTATTAAATATACAGCTAACTCTCAATTATAGTTTGCAAATTTCTAATCCCAGGCTGTTCACTCCTGTTTACTAACAATATAAATTAATTTTTAGAACTTTCCCTCTCCAACTTTCAAAAATGCCTCAGAGGGCTTCCCTGGTGGCGCAGTGGTTGAGAGCCCGCCTGCCGATGCAGGGGACACGGGTTCGTGCCCCGGTCCGGGAAGATCCCACATGCCGCGGAGCGGCTGGGCCCGTGAGCCATGGCCGCTGAGCCTGCGCGTCCGGAGCCTGTGCTCCGCAACGGGAGAGGCCACAGCAGGGAGAGGCCCGCGTACCGCAAAAAACAAAAAACAAAACAAAAAATGCCTCAGATACTTCGCGATTCTGGGATATAATCTTCTCACAGTGTTTACTGGTAATAGCTTCCAGTTTTTGGAATTTACTAACATTAAATATATGCAGGTAGGACTAGCTAATACTGCCTTTAACTGTTTTTAATTTGCTTCCTAGTTATTTTGTTTTTATTTTTTGGCTGTACCATGCAGCATGTGGGATCTTAGTTCCCTTACCAGGGATTGAACCTGCACCCCCTGCATTGTAAGCGTGTAATCTTAACCACTGGACCACCAGGGAAGCCCCTGCTTCCTAGTTATTAGTGCATTTATTTCTTAGCATTTAAAAAAGCCTCTCTTGGGACTTCCCTGGTGGCCGCAGTTGTTAAGAATCCGCCTGCCAATGCAGGGGACATGGGTTCGATCCCTGGTCTGGGAAGATCCCACATGCTGCGGAGCACCTAAGCCTGTGCACCACAACTACTGAGCTTGTGCTCTAGAGCCCGTGCGCCACAACTACTGAGCCCGCATGCTGCTACTGAAGCCCGTGCGCCTACAGTCTGTGCTCCACAACAAGAGAAGCCACCACAATGAGAAGCCTGCGCACCGCAACGAAGAGTAGCCCTCGCTCACCGCAACTAGAGAAAGCCCGGCGCGCAGCAACGAAGACCCAACGCAGCCAAAAACACAAATAATAAATAAATAACTATTTTAAAAAGCTTCTCTCTTTGTACTTTGCTTCTTTTGTATTTTCCCTAGTTCTGACATTTTCCTACAATTCATATAAAAACATATTTTTCATCAACAAAGGTCTTGGTGACAATCCCTTTGTGATGTGTGATGTGAAGGAAATTAAAAAACTACTTATTTCCTGAGCATGAGGAAGGTGTAAAGGAGGGAATCACCTTGGGATTACAGAAGAAAAAAATGATTTGGGGAAAGAGAGAGATGAGATAAAGGAGAAAGGGGAAGAGTGAGTCCTAAGAAAGGAAGGAGAGGAAGAGAAAAGGACGGAAACGCCAGACCGAATTCCTGGTCTACCTTCTTGCTTACCTCTTAACCACAGAGGTCCCCAAACACCGATTTTCATCCCCAGGAATGCCAGAATGACACACGGTTAACTTAGTCATCCGCACAGGCTGCCTTAGAAGCAAACAAATACTGTTCAACATCACATATTCATATTCCTTAACCTTGCTCTAGAAGGAGGGGTAAAATTCTGGGTGGAAGCATTTTCTTGGCAAAACACCCCCCAGGGGAAATATGGCCTGAGAGGAACAGAACAGAGTCCTCTAAAGTGTGGGACCCCCTTGCCCAGGTGTGAGGGTGGTCATAGGAATAAACCCCAGGGGTCCTCTAATCCTGCATGACACAAGCCCTGGCACTGACCCAGGCTTTGTCTACATATCTCAAAAGAGGAGGGACTCAGGATCCCAGGGCCACTCTGTACATGGGCTGCTTTGTTGGCCAGCGAACTGAAATCTGATTCCAACTTCCTGGAATTTTGAAGCCAAAGAGAAACTCTGGCCTTGGGCAAAGACCCTGTGGCTGGAATTTGCACATTTATGCAATTGCCTAGCACAAGTCAGCTATCTGGGAAATGCTAGTAAGTACAAGCAAAATTACAAATATGTATACTTTCAAGAGGATGATAAAAAAATGTGGATTGTATATCTCTGACAGAAGATGCCTTTGAGTCCAAGGGTGTAATTCAATAAATAAGTAATGGACAGCCAAGATGTGGCTGAATCAGCTTCTGCCTTGTTTCACTCTGGCCTTGAACTACGTGTCAGTGTTTCATCATCCTTACAACTAAATCCTCCCTACAGAGCATTAGAGGGAAATGCAGATTGCATTGGAGTTCATGGGGAGATGGGAAGGATTTCAATCCCACAAAACAAAAACAGAAATCCCCAGTAGCCAGAGCTCTTCTCCCTTAGGTGTGTCCCTTATTGGGTCCCCTTGACTCCAAGTTTCTTTTCGGGATGCTTTCTCTATCTCCTCTTTTGAGTCAAGTAGGTCCAGCTCTTGCCCTCAACTTGCATACTTCACTGGGCGTGAAAAACACCTGCAAGTCAGAGTTTCTCAAAGTGCCAGCATCAGCGCTACCTGGGCACAAGGTAGGAATGTAAATTCCAGGTTCCCACCCCAGACTCGCTGAGTCAGAAACATAGCAACCTGCAGTTTAATGAGTTTTCTGGGTAAGTCTAAGGCATGCTTCCAGGTTAAATTAACCTCACCTCTGAAAACAGTTCACTCATCTTTGTTATTCAGGCAGCCCCGAAGGGAGGGAAGATGAAAATCCTTCTCTTGATGCCCCCCTCCCCAGCCCCCTGGTTTATCAAGCTGTTCTGCCAACAAAAGTATGTGTGTGTGTTGGCGGGGGGGAGGGGAATTCTCATTCTAAGCCAAACTGTGGCAGACAAATGCACATCTATCGTAAAAAAATTTTTTGAGAGAACATTAGTAAAAGTTTAATTCGCACTCCCCAAAGGTACCCACCCATAGTCTCTTGTACATCTTTCTAGATTTCTGAGCGCACAAGTAAATATGTTTATACTTTTAAATAAAAACCCACAGAAGTAGTTTGTACTGTTTGCTCATTTCATGTTTTTGAAGTCTTGTCCTTGAAGGATAAGAAATACTCTGAGGTACGGAGGTATCATAAATTATTCACCCCTTCTACCCTTTTCCTTGACATTTGGGGCAGCAGAGTCAGACAAAACGCAGAGGTATGGAGAAATCAATCAGTTGACATTCTTTGGTATTTTCACGTTTGCGGCCTTGCCAAACAGGAAATATTCGAAAAGAATACACAGTTCTGATAACCAAGGAACTCTATACGTTTAGGACTACGAAAATTGCGGGGAAGAAAAGGTGAGACCAGGGACTGAGATGTGTCGACTTTACATACCCTCCGAAACCCAAAACACAAGACAATTAAAAAGTAAAAGCTATCAAAAGCACCCAGCTTGACAGTCCCAACTTCTAAAAAAACAAATGCGACAATATTATGAACAAAGTCAGTTATAACTAACTACATTTCCAGACAAAGGGACTTCAGATCTTCAAGGCGTGCCGCGTATACCTCATTTTCCTTATTTTGTGTACTGCAATCCACGGACTACACCTTTTGGAGGAGAAGAGCTGTTGTTTTTCGCCGTTCCAGGTTTCTGGGCATTTTACGGGCGCCGGGCGGGGGGAGCCGGCAGCGCGAAAGGCAAGGCGCCCCAAGCGGCCCTTTGACCCCGCCCCCGGTGATTCCAGGCCACTCGCGTCCCGTGGGGAGCGGGCTGAGAACGCGGGCGGCGATTGGTTCCGGGCCAGGGTGGGCGGGGTTCGGCAGCCCGACATATAAAGGTGCCGCGGCTCGGCGCGGTGCGGCGTCCTCGGTTTGCGTCGGCATCTTCGGCAGTGTTTCCCGCTTCTTCTGTGGTCTTCGCAGTGGACCGGAGCGCGTCCCCGTGAGTCATGGCGACGAAGGCCGTGTGCGTGCTGAAGGGCGACGGCCCGGTGCAGGGTACCATCCACTTCGAACAAAAGGCAAGAACCGGCGGGGGGAGACCGGCGGCGAGGCCGTGCACGCACACCTGTGCCCGCGAGCGGCCGGCGGGGCCTCGGGCCGACCTCGCCACGCCCCCGGCGCGTGGGTCGGCGGGTCGGCGCCCCCCGGGTCCTCGGCCGTGCGGCGCCCTCAGAGCCGACAGCCGCGCGCGGCCGCGGAGTGCTGAGTCACCGGGCGAGCCCGGCAGCGGCTGTGCGTGGCGAGGCCTGGGCGGGAGTGTAGGGAGGGAACACCCGGCCGGCCCGGTGGGTGCCGACCACCGCGAGTTTCGGAAGGAGAGAAAGCGTGGGAGGAAAGCCGGTTGCCCTGGCGCCTCCTCGGCGTCCGTAGGCCCGGGCGGAGACCTGAGGTGCTGGAGGACGCTGTGGCCCTTCTTGCGGGCTCAGATTCTGGGTCCTGAGATACCGCGGATGCTGAGTTGCGCAGTCCGAGGCCTGGCCGTTTCTTGAGACCCGGGGGTGGCGGATGCGGCTGGGCCGTCTGGGTCTCGTAGCATCCGTATCCGTTTGGGACTTTCCACCTTGAACTCTCTAGTTTAGGGGGTCTGCAGACTGCGGCCCGCGGGCCTAATCTGTCCCGAGGCGGTGTTTGTACAGCTGTCGAGCTGAGTGGCTTTTATATATTTATGCTTTTATATGTTTGTGTTTAAAGGGTCGTGAAAACAAGAGTAGGTGACAGTGATCCTTTACAGGAAAGTTTGCCGACCCCTGCTCTAGGTCAGGGTCATCCTCTAAGGGCAAAGAGGACGGCCCTGGTCAGAGCTCCAAAAGCCAGAGATCTAACAGCCTCCATGGTTGGGGGTTTTCCAGAGGAGCGATTTTTAACTCTGGGTGCACAGCAGACTCATTTGGGGAGCTTTTAAAATACAGATACCAGGGCTCAACTCCGGATCAATTACATGAAAACCTGATGGGATGCAGTCTGAGTGTTGCTCTTTTTAAAGCTTCCAAAGTGGTTCTTAACAGTGCACGGAGGATTGAGAATTCCTGTTGGTAGAGGGTAGTGGATGAGGTTTGGAAGTCCAACGTTAGGACACCTAGAGTATTTCCATTGCATGGAATTGTCATTTCTGTGCTTGGAGCATTCGTTTAAACAAATTCCCTGTAAAGTGACTTTGAAATTTCTCTACCCGTGGGCCTGTTAACTGAGATGGAGGTGGATAAACCCCTGAACAAATCTTGTAAAATAAAGTGTACAGACATACTCATTGATGATACTGCAAAACACAGGTGTTGTGAGGAAGGTGCTTGTAATAAGCCTGTCCCCCCAAATCTTAGTGAGGTTACCAGTGGGTGGAAAATTGTTTATGTTGGCTTGTTAATCATGAGGGAATATGAATGAGATTTAGTCGTTAAAGTGGTTTATGGAAATGTGAGAGGACATGCAAAGTAATCTAGGTAAGTGTCCCCCATCTGTGAGATTTAAACGAGAGAGAGCTTATATTTGAGCTTAATTTTTTCCTTTAGGTGGTTTCCAAATTTTCTAGAAAAGGGTCTTTGACATTTGACTGAATTTTGCTGTTTTCATTTGCAAGACTTTGTTTTGTCCATCCTCTCTCCACTAGAGAACCTAAGAAGCCTCTGAGGGATTCTTTCCCTGTGGCCACTGAGAAAACGGCTCGTGGTGTTGCATTCAGAAGTTAAACTGGTTTTTCCACCTTCCCTGAGCAGCTTCTATGGCCCCTCTTTTAAGTTCCAGCGTCATTTTGGTGGTGCTCTTTGTACCTGATAAAGACCCTTGGATATGCAGATGTATTAAATTGACGATAAACTGTATTTCTTGGCCTATTGAGTGTTTAAAAGTTTGGATTAGTTTCCAGTTTTCAAAAATCGTAAATTTTCACCTATTAAGTCCAAATTCTTAGCTTCTCTTGAAAAATCTGGAGATCTGCCCATACTGAGCCTTCATTAGCCCAGGGCAGCGCTGTGCTGGACCGGCTTACATTCCTCCTGCTTCCCTGACCTGTTGTACTCATTTGAGACAATAGCCTGGTCCCTGCAGGGTTGTACCCAGGCAGCTCACTGTTGAACTTCTTGTGCTCTATGCATTACCAATTAAGTGGAGGCTTGGAAGAACCTGCCATGTTTGTCTGTCTGTGCTCTTGATAACATGGCATGTTTGGGGGAATAACTTTCACATTTGGGGTTCTCCAGAATTAAAGGTTGTACGTAGAAGAATCATAGTGTATCTGTTCTCAAAAAGAAACACAAGAGGCAGCAGTTGCCAGGCCACTTCCGTTGAGCAGTGGTATCTAGCCAGTGGAAAGTACGATCTTCAAGGCTAACACCTCTTGTAACTGTTGGCCCTGGCTTTTTAAAAAACAAAGACTCTGTCGTGTGTTACTATATGGTGTGGATGCTGTGTCTATTTCATTGTACTTCCTAAGATCTTTTTGTAGCTGTAGAAGTAACTTCTTTGATTTCTATATGTAGCATGCGGTACCATTATCCATCCACATTGTCTGAATTGCAGTGTGTTTTTTTTCACCTGTTTTAGTGTTTCATTGTCCTTTCTTTTTGGTCTCCGTAGTGGAAAGGTTATCTAGGTTTCAATGCCTAAAAAGACTTGAGAAAGCAGTACTTCTGTTTGGACTAGGATCAGTCCCCCAGGGGCAGTGAGGTAGGATATTTTCTGGCTGTAAATCAAAGATATCCACGCTGGAAACGGGTAAACACCCCTCTGGTGGAGAGTGGAGAACAGGGATTCTAGGGTAGCAAGTTGGATATTGTTTTTCTTTTTAAGGCAGATTTGTATGATTGCTAACATAGAAGAGTGCATGAAGAAAGTAGGGTGCTAAAAAGTGTATGATGTGCTAACATTTGGGTTCAAAAGTTTGATTTGTACACATACACTCACTATGCGCAAGTATGACGTATTCGAAGTATTTACATAATAAACAAGAACTTATTCATATTACGTATGAATAGAGTAGCTTAGCAGCTTGCTGGAGGTTCACTGCTAGAAAGTGGCGGACCTGGGATTTGGACACAGATTTTTCGACTCCTGAGTCCATGTTCTTTTCACTTTCCTGTGAGCGGTAAAGATAATTCAACTGTTTTCTTTGTTCAGAAGCATTTGCTGTCTCAAACTTCTTGCACTTTTCTTTGAATAAAGGAAGATGGGACGGTCGTGGTATCGGGATCCATTACAGGATTGACTGAAGGCGATCATGGATTCCATGTCCATCAATTTGGAGATAATACACAAGGTGGGTGCTGTGCTGGTTTAGTGACTGACAGTTATTTCACCTAGTAAGATACACTGAGTAGAGTTACCCCCAAACATTAAAAACTTGTGACAGTTTTTTTAAAAGTTAATATGACTACTAAAGTCGATCTCAGGGATAAAAATGGCTTTTGACTCTTCCGTGTGGAATGGAAGGAGAAGGAGTTGATGTTTTGTGTCATGATTATGGGTTGATTATGTAAGAGTCTCAGGTGTGTTTTAAGTAAAAACGCAGCTTCTTTCTGACCTTCCCCTTTACTCCCAGGTGTTGGTGAGCTGGGGCTTGAGGGCAGGTGTGGCAAGCGGGGTGCATTTATCTGCATAACCCTGCGAGGTAGCTCTGCGCCTCTAGCCTAAGGGCCTTGCGGGGGGGGGGGGGGGGGCGCAAGGTACAAACTGATGAGGGGGTGTAAACTCTTCACACTTTGGATTGTGCTTCCATTTTCTCAAGTTGGGTTTAGAAGCAAGTCAACAAAAGCTTATGGGTTAAAGTGCCATATTTGAGTAAACTTAGTGTTTAGACTTTTTATGGTGAGAACTTAATTCATTGTGCTGGAACGTGTGTGTGTGTGTGTGTGTGTGTGTATTGGAGTATAATTGCTTTACAGTGTTTTGTTGGTTTCTGCTGTACAGTGAAGTGAATCAGCTATATGTATACATATATCCCCTCTTAGAACTTGTTTTTAATGTTCCATAATTTGGTTTCTGTAAATAGTGATTTAATGATCAGATTTGATCCATTTCAACAATTATAAAAAGTCCTGGGACTTCCCTGGTGGTCCAGTGGGTAAGACTCCACGCTCCCGATGCAGGGGGCCCGGGTTGGATCCCTGGTTGGGGAACTAGATCCCGCATGCATGCTGCAACTAAGAGTCTGCATGCCGCAAGGAAGACCCGGTGCAGCCGAAATAAATTATTAATTAAAAACAATTCCTCAAGTCTTTTTTTTTTTTTTGGTTTTACTGCTTCTGCTTTGGGAGGTGATTGCTCTGTGGCTTTGACTTACTGTGCTACTTTCTGTAACCTGCATGTCTTCTCCCTGGGTAGAGAATGGATAAAAGCTGTAAACAGGGGAAACTTTCTGTCAGCTGTTGAATGAAGAACCATGTCATGAAAGAGCCTCCTGCATTGTTGTGGTTGTGTTCTATGTGAATGCTGTTCCCTGGTGCACTGGAGTGCCATTTTTACAGAATACAGTCTGAATGCCCCAGAGTTGTGCCGGGCAGCAGCCCTTGGATTAAGGTGCTGTTTTATATTCTGCACGCACCAAGTAAAGGCCATAAACAGGAGAGCTGCCTGGTAGTATGTTGCTGGGGAGATAAGTTTTTTGTAGTTGAGGTGTGCTGTTGTCTAATGAAGTAGGATCATAATCGTGGGATTTTAACAGAAGAACCACTGAAGATCAAGTCTTGGCCTTCTCATTTTACAGGGCAGTGAAGAAACCAGAGCCCAGAGAAGGGTATTAATTTAACTTCACCAGTGTTACACAGTAGTTAGAATGTCTTTACTCCCTGCCCGTTTTGTTTAATGTGTTGCTTTCTGTTTTTATTAGCCTAGAAGTCACAGTGTGGGTCAGTACTTTCTCCATTTGAGGTTTTTAGCAATGACCAGTTTCTTTTGAGAACTTACTTTGGAATTTTGATTCATAATTTAGCACTTTTTTTTTTTTTTTCGTAAACAGGCTGTACCAGTGCAGGTCCTCACTTTAACCCTCTATCCAAAAAACACGGTGGGCCAGAGGATGAAGAGAGGTGAGTGATCTTAACTCTTTTTGAAATAATAGCGACGGCTTTGAGGGGGCAGTATGGGTATATGACCTGCAGATTGCATGCTAAGATAATTGCACCTCTGCTCTTGAGTTTGTTGCCCCCATGTAACCCCTTGCCCCCAAGTGCTGGAATGGCTTACTCCTTGGGCTAAGGAATTAAATAGGGACACTTAAAACGATTTGGTTTTGTAGCATTTATTGAATATAGAGCTCATACAAGTGTCAAAGGGATCTAATACAGGAAATGTCATGAATAACAGTACTGTCAACCACTAGCAAAATAAACCATTGTGAAACACTGGAAGGTTTGTAGATAAAAATTTGATGTTGAAAATTCAGTGAGACTCCCATTTGTGTTTGTTTTCTGAGAGCCTTTCAGGAAAATATTAAATTTAAGGACAAGGATTAATTTATTTTTATATCAGAGGCCTAGGGGCATAGCTCTGCCATGCCAGGAAATAACAGGCGTAACTTAGAGTTTACCCTTTGGTCCTTTACCTGTGAAATTAGAGGTGCACCCCATCCTACCACTCTTCCCAGAGCATTGCTTTATAGACTTGAAGCCTGTGTTTGAAGAGCTGTGTGTCTAGAACATCTAGTTACTTGTTTTTAAACTTACATGTTTTTCAGCGTTTTGTCAGTCTGGAAAAGTGGGTTCTATTTGATATAGACTATATCCACCTCTTAGCCCACCTTTACATATCTGACTCAGTCCATTTTTAATTTAGCTCATGAAGTAAAGTTAAATAGAAACCAGTCCTAATCCCTCTAACGCTTTTTCAATGTTAGGCATGTTGGAGACCTGGGCAATGTGAAGGCTGACCAAAATGGTGTGGCCGAAGTGTGTATTGAAGATTCTATAATCTCACTCTGTGGAGACCATTCCATCATTGGCCGCACAATGGTGGTAAGTGTTCACATAAGAAGAATATGCATAAAATTACTTCTAACACATGGTCACATATGTTTTCATGATTTCATGATTATTAGTCCTGGTTTCTAAGGATCCATATAAATTGTACTTTTAGTTCAGATTAGGAAAAGCAGTTATTAGATGATGACAGTGAAGAAGAATTAATGATCTAGGTCAGTTAAGAACACTGTTTTGCTAAGATGCGGTAATAAAGTAGATTACATTAGATCGTATTAATTAGATCTGTGTTACAGAAACAGGAGTGGTCTTCATCTAGTTGGCCAGACTTTCTTGCCACTGCTGGGTTTCCCCCTTGTAGTTAACCAGAGCATCTTAAGTCTGAAATCGGATGGACCTCAATACTAATTAATACTCATTCATGTCTGCAGGTTATCATCACTTGTTTAATATGTGGGAAGCAGTTGCCCCAAGTTACGTAGAGCTGCATCTGGTTCATACAGAACACCACCTAGGATAGGCTCCCTTTTGCCTGCCCCAGAGGACAGTTAACATTCAGTAGACACCTCCTTTCAGTTGACCCTTTTATTCTTAGAATTTTCTTCACCTGTAGTTGTGAAGCAGAAAAATCACATATCAGTGTTTGATGAGCAAAATTTAAAATACTACTGCTCGAATACGTCGAGATATTTTTAGGATTACCTCGTTTATGGGTCCGTAATTAGGCATGATTTTGATGTTCTTTTTTGTTTACTTTTCCCCCCCAAAGCAATTTATACAATAAAAGAATGACTACTGTAACTGAGATTACTAGAATTTCTCGTGTTGGATTCAGCATGTGGCAGCCGTGTAACCTATTGTATAGGTTTTTTTGTATTTCATTTAGAGATAGCGCTGCTTACCTAGTGTTTGAGGGTAACTATTTCTTTGCATTGTCAAGAAAAAGCTTTGAGGAGTAGTTTTCTACTTTTTACTATTAGATTAAATATTAGTATACTTTCCTCCTAGTAAAATTATTTTAACATGTCATTTTCTAATATTAAATGGTTCTTAAGTCTTTGGGTATTGTTGAGAAGATATGATAATTGCTTGATAGCCCTAAGTTAATGTGTTCTTAAAATTTTTTAAAGGTCCATGAAAAACCAGATGACTTGGGCAGAGGTGGAAATGAAGAAAGTACAAAGACAGGAAACGCTGGAAGTCGTTTGGCCTGTGGTGTAATTGGGATCGCCCAATAAACATTCCCTAGGAGGTGGTCTTGAGTCCTAGTAACTCATGTTATCTTGCTAGTTGTAGAAATTTAACTAGAGAAACATTAAACACTGTAACCTTAAAAGTGTATTTTGTGTGACTTTTAATTGCTTTAAGTACCTGTAATAAGAACTGATTGATGATCACTTGAAGATTTGTATAATTTTGTAAGACTCATACTCAGTGTCTTGTTTCAGTGGTCTCTGTATTTTGCCAAACTTAGTCACATATGGATATTATTTGTCTGAATTTCTTCAGTTCTCAAGCCTGCAATAAACATTCCCTGTGGCACTACTGTATTTTGAGCCTATTAAAGTATCTAAATTGAAATTCTAAATTAGCTCTGATACTGATACACAGAGCTTGAATGGAACAGATTGAGTAATATGTTGACGGGTATTAACTTTCATAGAGCTCTTTTTTGAAAGTGTTTGTTTTAAATGAGCTCAGAATGTTTAAAATGTTAGCAACTGGTACATTTAGCTAAGACTAAGCTGAACTTTAATCTCAGACAAATAGGCTATCCTTTGTTAGCTTTAGGGAAATTAAAGTGGTACCTTTATTTTAAAAAGTAGATGTTGCAGTTTAAGAGAGCCCTTTGATAACTTTCAGTGAAATTGTGAATGGCAAGTTAGTTAGAGCTTCAGGTAGCTGAGAAGACTTACCTACCTGTCAAATAGCACATACTGCATTTTTGTAGAACTGTGAACGTTTAGTTTATAATAAAAGTAGAGGTTGGCACAATCTGCTTTCAGATAAGCTCCTTAAAGAAATACATTATGCCACTGTAAGGTGGAAGCAAAGAAATGTTTGATTGTGGGTTCTGTTTGTTTAAATACAAGAACTGACACACCCAGTTAGTGAATTCAAGTCTGTTTCTCTTAATGGAAATAGGTACCTGTAAGAGAAGGCTTTTAAGTGTTAATCTAACTCAGGTTTGACGGTGGGTTATAATAATATTACTTCTGATAGGGAAGCCAGATAAGCAACAGTTTTGGTTGGTCATAAATTATATGATGGACTTTATCAAGCGAAGGTCACTTAGGAGAGGAAAAGCTAATTTAGAGTAAGAATTTGTAGTGTGTGTTTGTTTTCAAAGTTTTAAATTGGTGATAACAGTATGCTCACAATAATGGTTACAACTACCATCAGGTAGGGAATTTAAAAACAAACACTAACAAACAGATTTCATGATGTACAGTTTTGTTACATAAATGGGATAAGACTCAAATACAGGACTTGCTTGTGTCCTTTAAAGCCTCAAGTGTAATTACTACCACTTGGTACTTTCGGGGTTTTGCCATGTGCAAATAGGGTGACCTTAATACTTTCAATTGGAAATACAGGGCTGCGAGTCCTTGAAATCTGAACACTAATCAATCAGGTGTATTTCTGTTTCCAAAAGCAGCTTCAGCTGGGACTTTTAAACTTCTCAGTGGGCCAACATAAAACAGGATAAATTTTATAACTCAAATCTGCATATATGAAACCAGATTTTCTCTTACTTTCCAAAGGCAGGGACTCAAGAACACTGCCCTAGATAAATACCTTTCCCCCCATCAAAACAAAGGTCTTGCTGCAGAAAACTCAAAACCAAAGTAATAAAGCAGCTTCGCGCCTGGGGATGGGGGTAAAGAAAAAAGTTATCTTAGGCACACTGAAACAATGACAGTTTAAAAATGTGATTTAAGAAGAAAAAAGCTTCAAGGCCGAAAGTACTAGGATTATGTTAACGGTCTTTTCCTTGGCACTAGGTAAGCAGCTTTGTGTAACTGCTTTTCTGTACTATTTCAGGTATAGGTCTGATTTGACTTTGGATGTCTTCATGTAATAGCTCTTGGATAACCTACGACTATTTTTCCTAGTTAACCCAACAATTTTAAGGAAAAGAGAGAAAGTACTTTGTAAGTGGCAAAAAGTTCAGTTTACCTCTGCCCAGCAGGGGACTTTAAAAAATGGTAAAGAAAGGCAACAGGCGAGGCTTGTATAGAAACAATAGGTTGCATTTAAGTCCTTAAACAGGTAAGACCATAAGCTTTTAGGATGCAAATACTAACCTTGATTTCTTTCACCCTTTTGAAAAATTTAATGGGATGGTTAAGAAAAACACCCAACCTTCTTTCTAAATAAGTAATACCCAGGCAATCAGATAATTTATAGTACAACAGGTGATGTTGGGGTCCAGTTTTTCCCCCCAGCGAAAAAAATTTTTTACAATTATTTAGGGCAACATTTACCACAAAGTCAATGGCAAAAAAAGAAGACCTTGACTGAATTCCAAAACAAGCTTTTCAGTTAACATTAAAACCACTAACCTTTGCCTTATGATTGAAAGGCTAAAAATAAAAAATATTACAAATGAAGTGTTTGAGACTAACTACATAAAGATGTCTATTTCCATCAAATATACAAGTCTAATTTAGACTCCAACACAGTATTAACAGCTCAAACTTTGATGGTGAACAATCCTTTTCCACCTTAATGCAGTGTAGGAAGAATAGCACACATTAAAGTTTGTTACGAAAATAGAGTTTATTAAAAACATCCCTATTGTTTTTGAGGAGCTTTCACCGTTACCTTGTCTTAAATTAAAAAAAAAAAATAGAGAGCACTTCTAATTACGATTTGTAAACTTTTTAAAGTCAAAACTTTTAAAAAGTTACAGCAAAAAGGGTAATATTTATTCATATTTTCAGTATTTTTTGTTATTTTGTGGCTATTTTTAAATAGAAGGGAAGCAATCAAATTGCTTACAATTCCCCACCAACTACTGCGGGGCTGTGATATAGCAGGAGCAGGTATAATACAGCATCTGTACACGTCAAGCTCTACGCTCCAGGAAGTGTCACTGTCACATGTGGACAAATTCCAGTCTCTAACGAGGAGCCTCGGCTGCTGAGCCAGAATCCTTTTCAGGTTCAACGGGTGAGGTAGCCTCAGCAGGTAACTCTTCAGAAGGTTTTACAACTGCAGACTCAGACTCCCCCTTATCAAGTTCTGAAACAGTGTCTACATTTCCCACTTGGCTAATGGGAGGTTCAACGGTTTTGTTACCGCCTGCCCTGTCTGTCACCTCAGGCTTCTCCTTGCCTCGGTTTTCCTCCTTCTCTCTACGAGACTCTCTATCTCTAGAATCTCTCTCTCTGTCTCGATGCCCACTAGAGCGTCTATTTCTCTCTTCCAAGTCTCTGTGCCTGTCCCGGTCAGGGCTCCTTCTTCCCCACTCTCTCCTTTCACGATTACTATTCTCTCTATCATCATTACGGTTCCCATACCGTTCCCGGTCATTTTCCACCCTATTTCCAAAAGATCTTCTTCCAAACCTTTCTTGGTCTCTACCTGAAGTGAACTGCTGCCTGTTATCGTTTCTAAACGGCTGTGGCTGCGTCGGCGGCGGCTGCGGTGGCTGCGTCGGTGGCTGTTGCTGCGCCTGCGGTGCCGGCGGCGGCTGCTGCTGCGGCGGCTGCCTTCCGTCTCTGTCCTCGGGACCCCCTGGGCCTGGCCCTGGGCCCCCGAGCCCTGGCACTCCACCGGGCCGGACAAAGGGGCCGTGGGGAGGAAAGGGACCTTTCATTCCATGAGGCGGAGGCATCCCGAAGCCCCCGGGGCCTGGTGGCGGACCTCTATGCATCATATGCGGAGGCATGGGACGAGGTGGCATCAAAGGAAAGCGTGGCAGGTGAGGTGGAGGCATTCCTGGCGGGCGCTGGAGTGGGATCAGGCCAGGTCGGGCACCAAGAAGACCAGTGGATGGGGCCTGGAGCCCAATTACTCCTTGAGTACCTGCAAGGCAATAAAAATTAAAGTCTAAATAAAATAACACAGAAGACAGCATATTCTATTTCCAATTATTTCCTGTGGGGCTTGAAGCAAAATGAAATTCAACCCCAAACCTTCAAATTTCATACCGTTTGCCTGTCTACCTAGCAGAAAAATGTGATGGCCCAGTAACAACGCAGGGCAAGCAGTCCTGGAGACACACACTATGTATACACATCTACCTAATATAGGTACAGGTCAAAATAAGCTCCAAAAAGAAATTGTAATATACCAAATTTTGGAAAGAGTATGTCAGAATCTCCTTCTATAGCCTTGACTAGTAGCTGTTTACCACTCAAAATACTTGAGAAACACATGTGCGCTGAGATAAAAGAAGTAATGAGATAAAGAACTGAACTATTTGACCCAACTGAAGGTCATTTCAGGTGTACTCTTAGAAGAAAACTTCTTACTCTAAGTCTTAATTTGACTTTTTACTAGGAAAAAATGGGGTCAATGACCCAGAAAATCCAGTGAAGAGGGAGGTTTCTTTGATTCTATGTCATTACAATGCTTTGTGCAGTTATTACGCAGTAAGCATTACTTTAATGTTTATAAAATAAAGATCCATGCACAAACGTAGAGTTTATTTTTACAAGTCCCTCTTCAAAGCACAGCATAACGTGTAAACTGCCATGCCGACATGACTGCTGAACAATGCTGCGTGCCCAGCCAGTCGCCTTCTATTCACTTCCCCAAAGGTGGCAAAACGGATGAAGTCAGTGCTGCCGCTGAAAGTGACAATGCCTTTATTTCCCATTTACAGGGCTGTGCTTATGCTGTAAGAATCAAATCCAACCCATCATTTATAATGCCATGGAAAAGGAGGATCTGTTGTGGTTCACAACTTAAGTAACAGGTATCGTGGTCTCTCTCAATTTATTTCTCTGCAAATATAAACATCACAAGGCAAACACTATGACCAACAAGTTATTCTAATAAAGGAAAACGTTCCAGATATTGTCAGAATGTGCCATTTACCCATGTACTGCAGAAATGCCTTTGAGCAAGTTGTGCGTTATGACCATCAACTGGCAATGGTGAGAAAAATGCTTGCGTGACACTGACAGAAAAACCACCAGAGAGCAAACCCAATACTTCATCTTTTTGTCCCCAGCATATTATTTTATGTTTACAGTTTCAATCACTTCCACTCACTTTAGCAAACCTTTAACAAGTCCTATTTGCTCCTAGATTTTCTGTATAAACAATTAATACTAATATGACAGACAAGAATTTCTACTTCAGTTTTTGTTCCTCAGGACATATGGTCCAATGCTATTCTGTCAGACTTAGGCCCCAAACAGAGTAGACTGGAAAATGTTATGTGCATCAGTTTATAACTCTTAACATGAAGACTCACCGCCTTGGTATTTACTTAAACAGAGTACCTTCTTTTAAATGCTTAAAGAGAAATACCATTCAGTGAAAAGGATCTCACATAGGAGCAACCTTGGACACATGCCTCAGACATGGGGATAGTAATACCTGCCTCTTGTGGAGATTAAACGGGATAAAGTACACAAGCATGAGCTCAGAGCTTGGCACACAGTTAAGTGCTGAAATTATTATTCTACGCATCTATTTTGACAGATGATAATTATCCTAACACTAAATATCTCACTTAAACACATTTTTCTTTTCTGATCATTGAGATCTTACTGGCCTCTCCTGGTCCCCCAATATCCACCACTGTTTAGAGTCAAGCACTTTGGTAACTGGGGAAAAAATTATGCTTCCATATGTCAGGCGTAAAGTTGAGAAATGCTAATTACCATAGTGAAAAGCCAGAAATGATGAACTGGATGAACAAGGCCAAGACCCCATAGACTCTTTACACTCTCCTTAGGAAATCCCAGACAATGAACTTATTACAGAGCTTCTACTATTATCTCAGACTGATATAAAATTCATGGCAAACTAACATTCTTCATATCATTTAGTGAACATATATTGAGTACATACCATACAAGGGACAACAAGGCACCTAAGATATGTCCTTGCTCCCACCTTTTAAAGAAATCGTAGAGCCGCAACATAAGCAACATAAAATGTGCACCCACGTACAGCCTCCGTCATTAGAGTCATCATATAGAGAAGCACACTTCAACAAATTGAACTTTACTTTCCCACCAGCTTTACTCAAGGATGAAACCGGTAAATGTTTACTCTGTTAAATACTTGTTGTGCCACATTCCAGTACCTAACTATATGCTCAAGGGGCCAATGGCAAGTTTTAAATAACACTAGAAAAATGAGGAAGGGGTTCAAAGCATCTTATTGTGACAGAAGAATTAAATTCAGATGAACCTTTAAGAGGAAACAGACCTTTGCAGGACAATGGCAAGGTCCTATTCCCGATTTCCCCATAATGATGGCTTCCTCAGCTACCAATCTGACAGCTGCCAAAGGAAGCAAGGCCAACCTCAATCTTGCACAGAAGAGAGCAAATGGGCAATCATTCTTTATAAAATATAAACCGATCTCTAGCAACATATCTCTGAGTTTTTTATAACACGCATTTGAGGGTACATACAGGTTCTTTTAACAGGGTTAACTTTTACAGTACCCATATATTTAAAACTCCTACAAAGCACATTTTTTATAAAGAGAAAAACATAGCCTAATTCATCTATTCCATATATGTGGATATTTGTATTTGGGATTTACTTAAAATATTATTCAAATTCTTTCCCTCTCTTGTAAATAAGCTGATTTCCTTTTAACCCTTTACGGACCAACAAAGCTTACA
Source organism: Phocoena phocoena (assembly GCF_963924675.1). Lineage (NCBI taxonomy): Eukaryota > Metazoa > Chordata > Mammalia > Artiodactyla > Phocoenidae > Phocoena > Phocoena phocoena. The sequence continues at coordinate 133,554,908 of NC_089222.1, forward strand.
GATTCCCCCAACAGAATTCCCACAGCTCCAAATGTTGGCCTTCAGGGCACAGAAGTGGTGGAATTAGATATTTTTTTCTCTTCTGTTGTTTTGCAGTGAACAAAAAAGTACTGCTTTTATAATATTTTATAATTAAAAAATATATCAGGTGGCATAAGCCCTTGGTAGGCATAAGAGCTAAATTTCATTTTTATTTTTATTAGGAAAGCTGTCATGATGCATATACCAATGGAATACACAGTGAGTTACCCAAGTCTAAAGGACATTCAAAGCAATTATTCATTTTGTTTGGAAGTATGACGTGAAATACCTGACAAGTTTTCTAGAGTTAAAAACTTTAAAAAATTCATTTATTCATACATATGTTGAACATCTAAGCTTTACATTATTAACATATTTAATGTGCTGGGGATATAAAGATTTAAAAAAATAATCTTTTCCTTCAAACAGGACATAACCTAGTAGAAACAGACAAATGTCAATTGCTATAGGAGACGGCACACACTATTATGGTGACAAAGGTGGAACTGACAAAGTCAGTGTGTGTGAATTTGAGCGGGAGTCCCAGGGGAATGTCTGAACTGGGTCCCAAAGGAAAGGAAGAACATTCAAGGCCAATTTAAGGAAGGACATTACTGGTTAAAGAGAACAGCGGCTTCTGGAAAGGCCTATTATATTATTAGCAAAGTGAAGCAGTAAAGTGTGTTGTTCTGAGAATTGCAACAGAATGTCTTTTGATGAGAATCAAGGAGAGAAAAGATGAGGTTTATTATTGAAGCAGCAAGAAAGAATCTGTATGAATACAGATTGCTATCCATTAAAAAAGAAAAAAATGAGGTTTGGAAGGCTGAACAGTTAGGCCGGGGCAATCCAGGTCTTACATGCCATGAAAAGGAACCTGGACTCTGATCTAGAGTGGTGGGAAAACCACGGAGAAATTTTTACCAGGGATGATCCTCATGTTCATTTCTGAAAGACCCCTCCAGCAAATAGCATACAGGAAAGGAAGGAGGCAGAGGACACTGAATAGTAGTTAGGCTCTTATTCCAAGAATCTAGGGAAAAGAGGTGAGAGACAACTGAACGACGTGCAAGAGATGAAGAACAGATTTAAGCCCTTTAGTAGGCAGGACCGGCAGAACATGAGATGGAGGAACATAGCTGCTTCGAATGAGTGGGTGGATGAAGGCATCAACTCAATGCAGGAATTTAGAAAGACAAACAATTTTTGGAGACAGACAACAAATTTTACATGTTAATAGAGTTGGAGGGGCCTAGGCTACACCTGGTGGAAACGTGCTGAAGTGACTGATTAAATGTACAGAGCTCAGAAGAACCATGGTGTTAACTTATCCAGAACATGGATGAAACAAAAAAGGGAAGAGTTCAGACCTGGGGAAACTCACACTATAGACAGAAGACTCCAAATTTCCTAATACAACAAGATTTTAAGGCAGACCAAAAAAGTGACAGCCCCAAATGTCTCTATTTAAATTCAAGAAGTCTAAGAAATACACTGAAGTTTAAATAACCAAGGCTATTTCCTATGATGAATCAAAAAAACCCACTTTCACAAAAAGTAAAAATCAAGATTAAAGGGGAGGTGCCAGTGCTTTCTATAGCGAAGACGTTGGTAATTATGGGAAATAAAGAACAGGTATGTTAAAAGATTAAAGGGGTGGTGAAGGAGGGGAAGGCTGATATCATGACTGGAGACCAGTGTGGACCTTGAAATGTCAGGAGAATGTTAGTTGAACCCTTTCATGGAGGATGTAAATTTAAGTTGGATCTTTCACACACAAAAAAAGGAAGGGCAGAGACAACATCTGAAAAGGGAAATCAGTAGAAAGGGCGGCTCTTCTACCTCTTCTCCGCCCATCATCTTGTCTTCCATTCTACCACAGCCAACGCCTCTACGAAGTCCTGGACCTTTCATTACAAGTAACTTTATCACTTCTGAATTCTCATTTTCAAGTACCCCACTCTCTGACCCTCTTTCCCAAAACAACCTTCAATCCCACTAGGATCAAGTCCCCAATGCCCTTCACATCTTTACTTTCCTCCTTACCTGTCTTGGAGTCCACGGTTCTCCCTTACCATGTTGCCTGGAAAAACCTCAACACTGGTTTTAAATGCAACTCTTCTACCTAACCTGCACCTGAATATGGCTGGGCACCACCTCCGACATGCTGACTGGTCTCATTTTATTTATAACTACAACCACAAATGCTCCCTTAATCCTGGCCAGCAATTCTAATTTCCCTAGTCAATTCACATTCTTATGTTTCTAGATATCTATTTCACATGTTCCTGTTTCTCCTTAATCCCGTCTATTCTTAGCTGGTTTTATATAGCTTCTGGGAGGTAAAATTCACATAGCCTACAATTCACCCACATAAAGGGTGTAATTCAATGTTTTTTTAAATATATTCAGAGTTGGGCAACCATCGAAATAAATTTTAGAACATTTTCATCATCTCAAAAGAAACCCTGTATCCATTAACCATCATTTCCTGTTTCCCCCCAACTCCATCCCAACCCCCAGGCAACCATACATTTTATTTTCTGTCTCTATGGACTTGCCTATTCTGGACATTTCATAAATGTGGAATCATACAATACGTGACCCTTTGTGACTGGCTTCTTTCACTTAGCGTATATTTTCAAGGCCCATCCACGTTGTAGCATGTATAAGTACTTCATTTCTTTTCATTATCAAGTATTGTTAAATGGAAATACATTTTATTTATCCTAGTTGGTATATTTGTTTTAAAAAAAAGACATTTAGAAAGGCTTTTTTAATCCACCTACCTACCACCAAATCTACCGATTTACCTGCACCTGTATCTGTATTACTCCTTCCATCTGTCAACATCTGTGCCCCACGTTCAAACTCTGAATCCATACCCTCACCTACATAATATCAACCTAGAAAATATCTCTTCTTTCTTGCAACAAAAATTTCCCCTCTACTGGGTTTTCCAATAATGAACATGCTAGAGTTGTCTTTTAGAAATAAACACGAAAGAACTGGCCTCACCTTCTATCTCCCTTCAGCTCACCGCCGCTTCACTGTTACCCTATATAGCACATCTCCTCAGAGAGATGTCCAAAATCATTGTATCCATTTCTTGTATCTCTCATTCTCTCCTGACCCTATCTATATATACTTTTGAACCCATCACTCCAATAAAACCACATTTCTCAAGGTCATCCAGAAGCCTTCATTTTGATAAATCCCGTTAGCAAGTCTCAGCACTCTTCTTTGACCCAAAAATGGCATCTGATAGTTGATCTCTCCCTCCTTCCTAGGAACTTTCTTTACTGGGCTTCCGGAATACCTTCCTCTACTTTTGCTTCCTAGCCCTCTAGCTGCACCTTCTCAGTATCCTTTGCTGGATGGAACAGAAGAGGACAGTGGTTAAAAAGCACAGGTGCTGGAATAAGTGTACCTTGAATTCTAGGTGCTGCCACATGGAGCTGTGACCTTGGGCAGGTCACTTCATCTCTTTATGCCTCTGATTCCCCATCTACAAACTGGGGATAACTGTGTTGACTTCAAAGAACTGTAAGGCTTAAATGACTGATATATACACAAACTCCTTAGAAGAGTTCCCATCATGTCTTAGTTCTCCGTATCATATCTTCGACTGCTAAATGCTGACGTTTTCCTGGGCTCATCCCTCTCACTACATTCCCTCCCTAGGTAATCTCACATACTCTGGTGGCTGTAAATATTGTTTATATTTGCTGACTACACCAGAATTTACATCTTTAGACTTTATTTACCAGTTGTTTAGTTGTTATCTGCACCTGAATGTCAAAGTTAAAACATCCAACATTTAACTTGACATCCTCATCCTAAACCCACTCCTCTTTGAGATCTGCCCATCTGAGGAATGGCAATTACACTCAACTAAATTGCTCAGGTCAAAAACATGGTCGTTCTTGACTCCTTTCTCTCACATATATATAATAAGGCCATTCTGAAGGCTGTATCTTCAAAATAAGTTCAGAATCCAAATGCTTGTTACTTCTGCTGTGCCATCCTAGTGCAAGCTGTTAGCACTCTAATCTCATCTACTCCAGCGGCATCCAAACCAGTCTCGTCTTTCCACTCTTACCAACGCCTGTAGTTTGCTTTCTATAGAACAGCCATCCATAATCCTTTGAAAAATGGAAACCAGGTTTAAAGTGTTTAAGACCTATACTTCTTGTTGTACTCTGGCCCCGACAACCAGTTCTGAACTCATCACCTGCCGCTCTTCCGGATGACTGCACTGCTCAACCCTCGCAGCCCGCTGTAGTCCCTCCAACAAGCCAAGTCTGTTCTCAGTCCAAGCTCCCCTTCTGTTCTCCTCTAAATGAGATGTTTTCCCTGTGTCTCTATGGCTCTTTCCTCTATTATTTCTCTGTATTACCTCCTTAGAAGCCTTCCTTGGCCATCCTATATAAAAGAGTACATCTCAAACGACATTCCTCCAATCCCGTTCTCTGCTTTACTCTCTTCACAGGAATAGCTTCATGGGAAATTATTAGTTTACTTACTATCTAAGTTCCCACTAGAACGTAAGCTCCAGGAAGAAAGGCCCTGTCTTGTCATTCAGGGATCTCTAGTACCCAGAAGGGTGCCTGGCACACAGTAGGTACTCGAGTAAATACATGTTGAACGTATGAATGAATAAATGGTGGTGGCATACGGGATGACTAAACTCATCAACAAGATACCTCTCGGGGGGGAAAAGCAGTGGCTACAAGGTCCAGGTCTCTCCCCCAGGGCGGTGAGTCTCTTTCCATTGTAAACCTATGAATATCTGAAATTTTGAGAAAAGCTGCAATGTCCTTTCACAACCGCCTTTTCCGCTCCTAGTCGCAGTTCCACCTTTTCTTGATTCCAAACGAATGAATGTCACTGTGGCATTGTGCATGGACCTAACTCAAAATTTGTTCATACAAGGAAAGATTTACGAGCCACTCTTATCTCCCACCAACGCCCTGAGAGCCCCAAGGCATATATATATATTTAATCATTAAAAGTGTTTTTTTTTTTAACTACAAACCTTCAGAAAATTGAAATAACAGTACAACCCATACATGTATTTCCTTAGCCTAGATTCACCAGTTAACATTTAGGCCCTAATTATTTTGAAAAGACTCCCAGGTGATTCTTACAGGAGGCACTGTGATGGGAGAAGGGGAGAATGGAAAAATGCGGAGCTAGTTTTCAAAGAATGAGAGCGAGCACATTTTAGACTGCATTATACATTACTATACCAAAAAAAAAAATCGTTCTTAGAATGGTAGCAAAAGATTGCTAAAAGAAAATTGAGTTTTCAATAACATACAGTGCAGGCAGACTAAGATGTGTATCTATTTTTAGCATGGGGCACATTATGTTTTGATACAATCTAATACATGAAAACCATAATTTCAAATAAAGAATCAGAGACTACTATCTCTTTAAAATGTCTCCTTGGATTTTTTGCAAAATAACATACAATAAGGTTTGGTCAATTTCCCTATGGCTCATTTATAGTCGTTTTTTAAGAATTTGTTTGTATATGAATTGCTATTTTATTGTAACTGGCAAAGTATAACAGCTGTGACTTAAGAGTTAAAGAGTTGTACTATTAAGAGTCAAGAAGCTTGGGATATACTGGTAATCCATCACTGAATGAGATCATCCATAGGAAATTTTATTTTCAATGTTAGCTGGAAAAAATCTTACCTGAAATTCTTCACAGCATTATCTTTGTCTACCAAAATCAATCTAGAGCCCAGAGTTTCTGCCCCTCCCACCTTCCTCAGGCCCAAAGAGACGTCAGAGAGATTTAAACTTAGAAGAGACTCTTTAGGCTGGAGTCCTGCAGCCTAGGAAGTGCAGAGAGAGATGGAGACAATATAAGCAGCTTTCAAGTTTTCGTGCAAGACCTTCTCCATGTTTTGTTTGAAGAGCTTCGCCTTCTGAGAAAATATAGTGTGTATTCATGCATAAATTCATACCCAAGGTAAATATCTGCTGTGGATCGATCACTATTAAAACATTCATTGAACAATGTTATATACAAAGTTGATGGCACTGTGATGAGTATTTGGGAAAAGAAACATAGTGGAGTAATATAATGCAATATTTAGAGTACCAATTCAAATATTTTAAAGCTTTCAAAGAACACTTTTAAAGGATAAACAAACATCTGGTAGACCCCTCTGGGTTATAATTTAACATAACCAATATTATAACAAAGTCTACAATAAGGAAGAATATTAAAATGCAACAAGTGTTTAAAAATTAGGTGTTACCATTAAAAAAACTTGAGAATTTTCTTCAGGTTTCCTTTGAATGTTATTCACACTAGTAGACTGGTGCTCTAATGTTCTAATTTATAGTGTTAAAAATTACTAATTATAAAAGTATCAAAATTCTAGGCAGAAAAATCTAAAGCTAAGTGAAATCACAAGTCAAATATCAATTTTAAAGTACAGTTGACCCTTGAATAACACAGGTTTGAACTGTACGGACCCACTTATACACAGATTTTTTTTTTTTCCCAGTAATTATGTACTACACGATCCGTAGTTGGTTGAATCTGCAGATGTGGGACCTCGGATATGGAGGGCCAACTATAAAGTTATGTGTGGAGTTTTTACTGCATGGGAGTTGGCGCCCCTGATCACCGCGTTGTTCAAGAGTCAAATGGAATTACAGAACTTGATAGTAAAATTATTCATCTTCAAGGCAGTCTTAAGGATCACAGATAGTTATTGCATAAAAGCAAACACGCCTGTTTAATTCACAAACCAATTCTGTCTACATAATTCTTGAAGTGTCCAAAGTTTGGAACATCATATGCCTGTCGAGGCCAGGCAAGGATGTGTGAGAATCAAGCACGAAGTATACATCATACTACTGCCTAGCGAGTCAGCCTGGAGGCTACCAATCTGTGACTTTTGCTTTAAATATCTGGTAACAAATATTATCAATAAGAAGCAATCTTACACATACCCAATTCTTATTTATAAATTTTACCATCATCTATAGCAGTGTGACAAAACTGTAGAGAATCTCTGTATAATAATAATTAATGAGTAAATGCAACTGGCAAGAGAAGAGACTTTAATTTTCCACAATAGGAATGAATCCGATTTAGCTTAATTTTTCCTTGAAAAGGTATTATGGATATGCTGGTAACACAATAGAGATATGTAACACAAACAAACATTTTTTTGTGTATTTTTTTATTGTTTGGAACACCAAAGTAACCCAAATTTCACATTTACAATGAAATTTTAAATAAAAATATGCTGTACATTGTATTAGAGATACATGTTATACAAAAGTTTGGAAAAGTAAACACATACACTTATACAGTAAAGAGAATGTACTGATGAATTGCTATCACCTTTAATATGCCTTCTCTCCTAAATGGTCAACAACTGTAAACTGTTTCCTTTAGCTTTTATGAAATGACCACTGCTCTAGCTATTTTGAAGTGTGAGGTACTAAGAACAGATTCCTTTAAAATCAAGTGATAATGAGTTATTATTGTGCACTGAATAGTTTTATGTTTTCAGATTATCAGTTACTAAAATAATCAAAATCTCCAAAAGATGGAGGTAGTTACCTACAAATCTGGCTGCGAGGGCTACTTCAGCCCAATTCAAGAAACAGGCAGTCATCACTCCCAAACTAACATCCACACTTAAGTCTGATCATTCAGAAAATTCTTTACACCAAACCATCCTTAAAGCACCCCACCACGTCCTTCATAACCAGGGCCTACAACAGAATTTTGGAAGATCTGTTTGTTGAAATCTTTTTTTGGCCCCTCTACTTTAAAAATATAATTGCCACATTTCAGAAATTAGGATCCAAGAACTCAGTTAAGTCTCAAAGATACATTTAGCTTCCATTGTAAGAAAACAATCTGAGTATCATTAATAGGAAGAATACAGATACCATATTGTGCTATTTAAATGAAATGCCACTATGACTAACACACATTTTCTCAGTAAGCCAACTGATGGAACTTTAATACATGTGAACTTATCTCCTGGTCTAATATACCATGAAATATCTGAGGCAACCATGCCAAGATACATACTTTCCTAAAAAGGCTGCTTCCTCTGCTGACAATTATAACAGTTTAAAATAAATCACAAGTAAGTAATATAATTTTAGAATTTCCAGTACTCTTCTCTAGGTATGCTAAATACCGTCTATGACATTCCTTACCTGTAATAAGCACCCACCATTCACTGAGTGCCTACTCTGTGGCAGGCCCCATGTCAGTTGTTTACATATGTTAGCCCAACTGAATGATCACAACACCCCGATGTGACATTTCATTCCTTTTCTCACAGTTGAAGAAACAAGTTTAGTATCACCTTCTAGGCTTAAAGTTTTCTGTATAGTATAACACTGCTTTTTATTATCATAAGAGAAAACATTAGAGCACCAAGAGAAAACGTGAAAGCATCTTAGTTCTAGTATTTTGTTACTTGGTTAACATCAACAATATTCAACCTATTTACTGATCCTTTAGTGCTACAATATTGCATGTGATTACAATATTCCTTTATCAAAATGATGGAATTGTGACTAGTCTTTTGGTTAAATCCTTTATTTGCATATGCATTAAAAAGTCTCATTTCTATAAAAGGTCAAATTCATGGGATATTCTTTTCAAGATTTCTAATTGAAGGAAAATGGAAGGCTCTCTTTCTCATGATTCAACTAAACTACTGCAGTATAGTTAAAAGTGCCTATTTTAACAAAAGTTTTCGTTTTTATGTTATGTCATATTTTAACCTTTCCAGATCTGGAACAGCCTTCAATTTTTCAATTTCTAAATTCTGTTTTATAAATTACAAAGATCATCATCAGAGGTGAAGTATAAACAGTCCTACACTGAAAACCAACCATCCATCCACTTACATAATAATGTTCCTGTCTCATGGAGCTTCCACTCTTGGGGGTGGGAGGAGATGGACATCCAAATAGGTATGTTAGATAATGATAAATGCTAAGAAATTTAATTATTTTTCTAGCAGTGACCAGCTTACTAAGTTTATTTTTCATGCTCACCAACTTTTGATTTGTGTTTTATTTTGTTTCACATGTTGGCTGAGAGTTTAAATTATACATTTCAGTAGTGGTAAGAAATAAAAGGGCAGAGTCTCCAAGACCTAAATGTTAAATAAAAGGCAGGTAATTTATTCTTTTTTGGGGGGGGAGGGGAGCTGCACCGTGTAGCTTGTGGGATCTCAGTTTCCCGACCAGGGAATGAACCCGGGCCACAGCAGTGAAAGCCCAGAATCCTAACCACTAAGCCACCAGGGAACTCCCTGGGTTATTTGTTCTTAAAGGTTTTTCGAAAGTAGCAGTTATTAAAGTCTTGGAGATGATGAAATCTTTTCATTCATTCAGTGAATTTACTAAGACCAGAAAAAAACCACAAATGCATGAAATTCTGTAAACAGTCTAAGGTGGCCTAATACCCATGGATACCAGAGTAGGAAACTTCATTTCAAAGAGAATTCACAATCAGGGGCATGCGTGTGGGGTGGAGGAAAGAAGCTGATCAGAAAATTCTACCCAACTTAGATTCTTTGATTCTTGTGTAACCACCTTATTACAAATATGGGGGGGTGGAGAATCATAACAAAACTGAGATCCAAAGATATTAAGGTTTCCTGGCTCCTAGTTCACTGTTCCTTCTACTATGACTTCCATTAGGGCGCAGACCTCTTAAGCAACTTCCCCATTAAACAAATCATTTTCCATCATTATGATGACTACGCTACATTACTTGTGACAAATTTTAACCCTAAATCCTCTTTTACCATTACCCAGTCTGTGTACTAAAAGAAATAAAAATCAAGTTTATTATCAGCCTAAACTCAGTCTTGGAGAGGGCAGAAGACAGCATGCCATTTAAAAACAAATTGATTTTTATTATAAATGTAGTACATGCAACGAAGTGAAAATTTCCAACAGTACTGAAAGCTGTAGGTGAAAAGTAAAAGTCCTACATCACAAACCAATGTCCCACAGTCCTACATCCCACAAGTAACCAATATGCTCTTTCCTTAAAAAACCTAAGATTATGAAAGTGAACATTTGCACACACATACCTCTGAAAAATACAATGGGCTCACAGGACTAGAATATTCTAACACTAAGGATGAATTAACTACCCATTAGGAGAATCAAGTGTTAATTATATTTGGCAATACCACTTCAAATACAATTTATTAATTGTTATAGGATGGTCACTATAACAAGTATATGACATATTCACTTATAATTCAAGCAAGCAAGGGTAAGGCCTCCTAAAGATGTAAACAATCTAAACCACACTTCCATGGATCACAGAAGTAGAGTTGCGGGTAAAGAATACAACAGATGAACTCTTGCAGGAGAAAAATGAGGGGTCAGTGGAAAAAGCATTGCCTCAGGCTGTGTAACTGTCACTCAGGTAACAAAGCCATTTTTTGGCAATGTATCAAAGATAATTTCTTTGCTAGCCCACAGAGAATGCTACCAAAGTCCAGGGATTTTAAATGTATAAAAATTAATCCAGACAGGGAAAAAACCCACATTGTTAAAGAAATGCTCTCTCTTATAAAGCTGCGATGTCTGGGGTTTTGTTAATCATGGACTATGTACCAACTCCTTTTTATAGAGATTAGTTTAATCACTTTGCTATACCAAATTAAGATGTGCAAATCCAAACTTTTATTCAAGACAGACAAACAAACATAATTTCATTTTTGAGGCTGTCTCTTGAGCACATTCTTGGTAAAGACTAAAGTACACATATTTAAGAGAAAGATCTTCCTCAAAGAAAAATAGCCTCAGAGAACGTTTCACCAAAAGTAGCATTGTTTATATAAAAAGCCTAACTTGGGCAGGGGAAAGAAAACTAATGATAAAAAACTTAACTTACCAAGAAGTGAAACAGGCTGGGTTACAGGAGGGGTGGGCAGATTCGTGGGTGCAGCAGGTGGCACGGCAGAACCATACATTTTCACACTGTCACCAGACTCGGCGTTTCCTCTAGCCCCAGACACCACTGTTGGAATGGGATTTCCAATAGATAAGTCTTTTGTAGTGTCTTCATTTATACCAGCGATAGTAGCTAAGGAATATAATTACATCAACATGTGAAGCTGAATAAATAATTATCTCCCGGTCAACATTCTTTTGCCATACTATAGGTCCTATTACTGGTCCATTCTCCCTCCTACTCTCAATTCCAAGAGGACAAGTGAACACAAAGGAAAAACATGCTTACAGTTTGGGATGTTTATTGGTGGAGTGTGAGGAGGAGGAATGGATACTGGTGGAGTTATAGGAGGTGGGGGTCCAGGAGGAAGAAAACCTAGAATAAGAAAAATAATGTCAACTGAAGTTGTGACACTTTATTTCAGGCTCTAAAAAAACAATGTCTTCTCAAATAACTTCGTATACCTGGTGGTAAATGCATTGGGTTGAATCCTGGGCGCAGAAATGGTGGAGGAGGTGGAGGAGGAGGAACACCAGGACCAAAGCCTGGAGGGGGAATTCCCAAAGGAGGCGTGAAAGTGGGTGGCTGGAGAGCACCAACTACAGGAGGTCCCGGCTGATGTGGTGGGACCTAGAAAGAAAACGGAAAATGAAGGCACATATTTAGCCACCCTCCCACCCACAGTGTGTAGAGACAAAGAAAATACCTTGTTGAAAAAAGAAAAAAGGAATCTCTAAATTGTGCTTATTATGTAAGTACACTTATTAGATAACAGGTGGTAATCTGCACCTACCCCTAAACAATAGAAACCACTTATTTTTCCCTTTTTCTATTTGGCCGCACCGCGCGGCATGCAGGATCTTAGTTCCCCGACCAGGGAATCAAACCTGTGCCCCCTGCAGTGGAAGCATGGAGTCTTAACCACTGGACCACCAAGGAATTCCGAGAAATCACATATTTACTCTCTACTTTATGACAGCAAACTCACACTGTAATTCACCAGCACCTGTATTGGTGTTCTGCTAGAATATTAATATGATAAAAAATGTTTCATGGTTAGGTCAATAAGTTTGAGAAATACTTTTTTTTTTTTTTTTTTTTTTGCAGTACGCGGGCCTCACTGTTGTGGCCTCTCCCGCTGCGGAGCACAGGCTCCGGACGCGCAGGCTCAGCGGCCATGGCTCACGGGTCCAGCCGCTCTGCGGCACGTGGGATCTTCCCGGACCGGGGCACGAACCCGTGTCCCCTGCATCGGCAGGCGGACTCCCAACCACTGCGCCACCAAGGAAGTCCCAAGAAATACCACTTTTAAAAAAGCTTCCTGGGGCTTCCCTGGTGGCGCAGTGGTTGAGAATCCGCCTGCCGATGCAGGGGACACGGGTTCGTGCCCCGGTCCGGGAAGATCCCACGTGCCGCAGAGCGGCTGGGCCCGTGAGCCATGGCCGCTGAGACTGCGCGTCCGGAGCCTGTGCTCCTCAACGGGAGAGGGGCCACAACAGTGAGAGGCCCACGTACCGCAAAAAAAAAAAAAAGAAAAAGAAAAAGAAAAAGCTACCTGGTAATCTGCACAGTGACTAAGATCACAGGTCCTTAGGGTCAAGTGCCTGGCCCCCCTTTCAGGTCATTTTGTGACCTTGAGCAAGCTACTTACATTACACTCCCTAGACCTACCTCAGTTTACTCATCTGTAAAATGGAAAAGTGCCAACCTCACATAATTATGGGGATTAAAGAGTGAATAAATATTAAGTGCTAGTGCCTGGCACTTAATAAATACCCAACATATGTTAGCTATTGTTACAAAAAAGTATAATCAATCTTAAGAGATTAGTCAAGTTTCTTTGACTTTCTTTGAATCTTATTTAGAACCTGCACTGGAAGGCATATCCAAAAGGTCAGCTAAAGAGTGCCAATTTGGGGACTCCATTTATAAAATATCACAGCTAAGTATGTATCAAAGCATGTAATTTTCTCCTAACACTACGAAAAATGAAGAAGCTAGGCAACCCAGTTTTGTGACAGCTCAGATTTATCCGATTCAGTTTTAATGTGAGAAATTGAGGAAAGAAGGCATTGAAGGAAAAGAAAAATCTAGTGGATCATACATACAAGTATGGGTCAAGTATTTATAATTTTTACCAAAACATTACTTACTTAGCTCTTAATATGTAACAGGAAAATCACATCTCAAGTCAAAAAGGTTATGAGGTAAGACACTGAATAATCTCGACAGATGTAAGGCAATATGAAATTTATTCTGGTTTTTAAAAGCATTTATAAATAATAGGTCTGACATACCAACACACAAAAAATTAATATGCACTCATGTCTTTGACTATGAATCTAGACATACATCTATAGTAAGACTTAGAAAGGTATCTTTCTAAAAGTTTAAACAATGCTCCAAATAGTCTTACCTGTGGAGGTGGTACTGTTATAGGTGCAGGAACAGGAATAGGAGGGACAGGCACAGGTAAAGGCTTAGGTATGGGTGATACTGGTTCTGTGTGTGAGGTTTCTGCCCCTCCATTTTGAGCAACTTCATTTTCATGCTTTTTGGGAATTCCCTTCCAATCTATGAGAGTTAAAGAAATTTAACAAAAGCTTACATTTCAGCTTATAACTTTAAACCCAGAAATGATTTTTTAAATGTTGATATTAAAATCAGAAAGCAGGACTTCCCTGGTGGCGCAGTGGTTAGGAATCCACCTGCCAATGCAGGGGACGTGGGTTTGAGCCCTGGTCCGGGAAGATCCCATGTGCCACGGAGCAACTAAGCCTGTGCACCACGACTACTGAGCCTGCGCTCTAGAGCCTGTGAGCCACAACTACTGAAGCCTGAGTGCCTAGAGCCCGTGCTCTGCAACAAGAGAAGCCACCACAATGAGAAGCCCGTGCACCACAACAAAGAGGAGCCCCCACTTGCCACAACTAGAGAAAAGCCCGCGCTCAGCAATGAAGACCCACGCAGCCAAAAATAAATTAAAAAAAAAAAAAAAAACCCAAAACAGAGAGCATTTTGATTATTAAAGAAATGCCTATGCTAATCTCATAAACATTAATTACTTAAATTAACAATAGCAAACATGCAAAAATAATGCTTACTTACGTGCCAGGCACAGTTCTAAGCTATATATATATTTATTTAATTCTCATAACCATCTATAAGTACCATCTATAAGTAGGTCCTACTATTATTATTCCCATTTCTCAAGAGGCGTAAACAAAAGACAATTTGCCCAAAGTCACATACCTAGTAGTGGCAAAGATGGGATTCAACCCAGGCATATTTGGCTCTAAAGTCTCTGTTCTTAACCACAACAGTGTTAATTGTTTGGATTAAAGACCCTGGGAGGGAGGAGCAGGATTCTTTTTACCCTGGACCAGAGTCTCCCAGAATGCCTGGCACATAGTAGACCCTCAATACCTGTCTGCCTGAACAGAAACCTAGTCCGATCCTTAAGCGAAGGCATTACGCACCAAGGAGGGAGGAGGTGGTGTACGGGGAAAGTCCAGCATTGTTTCATTGCCTTTTGGCTTTTCAAATCATCACTCCTGACTGAAGTTCTTTAATGCTTTAAGTATTTACTGTACTTTGCCATGCCACCCTGTGCTCCTTTCATCCTGCTATCTATCAATCTTCAGGTCATGCCCCTACAAGCTGCCATTTTTCCCAATGCAATTCCACTATCAACCTGGCATTTTTAATATTCAGCCTACAAATAACTGTACCTCCTCGTCTTACACGTTTACTTTTGATGGCTTCTCTGGACATTTAAACATTTTCTAAGAAATTACTATGAAGCAGTGGATTTTACTAACAATGTTCAGTTTGAGACTCATTTGATCTGTTAGGTTTTTACAGTGAAAAATTCTCCCTAAGATCCACTTAATACTATAATTAATAATTAAGCCCATAATCAGTATTTATTTGTGTCTGCAACTCTCCCACTAAATGTAAGTTGCATAAGGGCAAGGACCACATTTGTCTTATTCACTGTTGTTTCCTCAGTTTATTATAATGGAGAGACTGGCACCCACATAGTGGGTATTTGAAAAATCTCAAAAATCAGATCCTAAGGCAAAGAATAAACATTTGTCATAGCACTACCAAGGAAACAGATTAATTTTTTTTTTTTAAATTAAATACTGCTTTACCTGGATTAAGTGTATCACTGTCCAACATTCCTCCTTCACAAAAACTCTCCAGTTCTTCAGGCTTGACTTTGTCCCACGGAATATAAGTAACACCAAGTTCTACATCCCAATACTGCTTATAATCTGCCTTTATTCCTTTGTTTAAGGCCCAGGCAATCTATTTCACCATTTGTTAAAATATAAAAAGAAAGGAAAGGAGAAGAATGTCACAAATTGAGAGTTAACTGTTCCTCATGATTCTAATTACTCAGAATTGGTCAGCAAGGGAGCAATCTGGCCTGGCTTTCTCTGGATCTCACTCAAAACTTTATTCGGTGCTAGGAAACTGGTTACCCTACCATCTCACTTTGTTTCTCCTAGGATGGAAATCTGACTGGCAATCACTTCCTTACTCACTCTTCCAACCACCCACCACCCCGCAAACCCAGGCAGCATAAAACTTAAGAGAAAAGGAAAAAGTTTATCAGGGACAGGCTGAAGTTCCCTATACAATTCAGCATAAAAAAGGGGGGAGCACTTTTAAAAGTCTTGGGTACCTCGGAATTACTCAACATCAGACAAAATCCTTTTGCGGTGCAATCCAAGGGTAGAACGTGGTATTATAACATTAAGGAAACACTGACTCTGGCCCCTCAGAGTAAGAATACCCATGTACCTATATCTTTTCCTCTATCTTCAGTGAGTATTTTTCATAGTTCTAAGATGAGATGGCAAACTTTAAAATTAAAATGTGAAAAATACAAAATTTTCTGAATGACAAAATATTTTACAAAATGACATTATATTTAAAGCGCCAAGTAAATACCTTGATGAACTTACCTACCTTTAAAAAAAAAGACAAAATTCTACCATGCACCTAACATTTAAAATTTTCCTTTAACTCTTAGGAGATAACCTCTTTAAAAAAAGATGCACAGATAATGCCCCAGTGTCCAAAATTACAGTTTTCTTTAAAAGTCATATAATATTATATATTAAGTTTTAAAAGAAATGAATTATAAACTATAAAACAGTACCTTTATGGATTTCTGGTTCACTTTATAGTTTCCTCGGCTCAGTTTCTGCAGGGCACGGTTAGCATCTTGCCTATGAACCATAACAATATAGGCACAACCTCTGGGAGGAATCATCTGCTCCAAAAGATTTTAATATTATAAAATATAGTAACAAAAAAATAGAAAAGCAACAAGATATAATACTACGTAATCAGTTCCAACAAGCCCAATTCAAACCCCCTGCACCCTCCAGAGCCAGAGTTCTATAACTGGAGATTAATTTGTTAAATTGGTGGTTCCAGTTTGGTCTCAACTTCCAGTTATCAACAAATCTACAGTTCCCCAAGCTTTGTTATATAAAGACTTTTTTAGAAAAACTTTTTAGAAAAAGGTTTTAGATTAAACTTGGTGACCCAAGAAATGTAGTTAAATGCTAAACATGAACTCAGAACACCTGAACGCTAGCCACATCTTCTACAAACCTGGGAAAATGTTAACTTAGGTTTCAAGTCCTTAATTTCATAGAGTAACATTAGTCACATCTATCTACTGTCATTAAGTGATTTAATAAATACTCACATTAATTGATTCAATTGGACCAAACTCTTCTAAGAGACTGGCAACATCCTGCTGAGTAGTCCTTTTGTCCAGCTGTCCCACCCAGAGTGTAGTACTACAAACTTAAAATAAAATTATAATCATAAAAATATACACATTCGATAATGAACAGCACTGTACTTTACATGAGAAAAATCATTAAAGATATGCATGAGTTACATTAAGATATCATAAGTTTAAGTAGAAAACCCCATATACATTTAAAACATTCTAGAAAATTGTGGTAGTACTTCCAGAAATGGAACCAGGATAGTGAAAGGTACACCTATGAGTTGGTAAAAAAAACTGATCTTTTTGAAGACACATCTGAAGATTTCATCTACGTAAACTAGGGCCAGAGAAGCAGTATTTTGCCCAAGATCGCCCTTGGCAAGTGAACACAAGAGCTAAGACTTGATCCCAACTATCCTGATCACCAACCAATTCAGTGCTTTTGTTCACTGCATGTAGCTGTTCCTTTCCAACTGTTGAGTGTACATGAGTTTTGTTTCATGTTGTGTCCTCGGTAATAAGCCTTGCAGAGTCAGAAGTTTTATACATGCCCTAGTTATACTATAAATTAAAATTTCATTAATAGCTACAGAGTTGTATCAAGAATATGTCTAGCACACCTTATTAAACATATTCTAAACACATCATGAAATTCAGGAGATAATGTAAGCTAGTACATTCTGTAAATCATAAATCTTTATAAAAGAGGGCACTAGTTATTCTAGGGGGAAAATACCCCACTTTTCCACCATGTGTAGGAGAACTAGTTAATGACTCTATTTCATACATTCGATTCAAGACACACTTCCTCATCGTTAGTTTGGTTCGCTCCTCATTGCTGCTTTACAGCTGGCTTAATGTACAAAGGCAAATCCAATGGTATATGCCAAAGCACAAATGAGTAAGACCTCATAAAGTGGTATTTTGCTAACAGTTATAAAACATTTTAAACTCATGACATGAAAAAAAAATGCAGGAAATTTGAATATAAACGTTCACGTACCACTAGCAGTTTCTGGTTTGATTTGAGGAAGGCCTTTTTGTCGGCGCTCTCTTTCTTTTTCCCGATCCCTTCTTTCTTGGGATCGAGATCTAGGAGAATGTCGGCGTCTATCTCTGGACCGAGATCGAGAACGTCGATGACGAGACCTTCGAGTTCTAGAACCAGATCGAGATCGTCTCCTTTTTGGTGACCTAATATTTTCAGAACGAGGGAGAATGGATTAACACATGGAGGTAAAAAAGAAAATGTAAGCATGTGTTAATCTGAAAAAGAAAAAATACAACTAGGTAATTTAATGTTTGGGTATGTAAGAATTTGACAGCAGGGAATTCATTTTAAAGATTTTTAATATGCTCAAAGTTAGAAAGCACAAATATATTATAAATGAGATAAATAAGGATGCTAACTTATAAAAGTACCTCCCATCTTTGATACTTCTGGTACTATACTAAATGACATCTTTATAGTGAAGAAGCTAATGTCATCACTGAGATATACTGACTACTATTCTCTATCTTCTCAGTAAAGTCTTTTCTGTGGGAATTAAAACATGTAATCCGATTACAGTATTACTTATTCTCTTTCCACTTTTTTGGGTTGATAAATTGGTAAAAGAACTCTGAATACATAAATCTTATGATTCCATGTATATCTGTAAATAGGCATTAAAGCAACTCAAAGGGAAAGTATGTGGGTTCAGATGACTTAGTTTTTTAAAATTAATACTTCTCCTACCCCCAATCCACACATGCATACAAACATACCAAGTGTTATTTTATTAGTCCTGGGCATCTGAAAACAATCCAACTAGATTTTAAATTCTATGGCTCCTAAGACATACAGATTTGGATTAACATTTTCTATAAACTACCTGGATGCTGATCTAGATCTTGACTTTCTGTTATCGGACATGTGCCGCTTAACCTCTTGAATACAAGGTTGTTCTACTTCCATTTCCTTTAAAAAGAAAAACAAAACACAAAACCCATCATTAAAAGAGAAAGTGGCAATTATAAATAGAAAAAAACAGGACAAAAATCTAAAAAATGCTAAATTACAAATCTCTTGCCCTGAAACTTCTCTTTTGGTTACTTGAGACCAAATTACCAGTTTAATAATGACTGGCCATGAGTGGGAAAAGTTTTTTTTATATGGTTTACAAGATTAGAAGAAATACTGATCTACTTCTGGAAATTATTTCGTAAAAGTTACATACTGTGTTTACCAACCATCACCTAAAGCAGTGAATTAGGCACTGTTTAAACATTCTATACTCTATCTCAATCCTCACAAACCGTATGGAAATTTGTAGTATTATGTCCAATTTCCAAATGAAAAACTTCGCTCACAGAGAGGGCAAATCTGTGCCCGAAATAATAGTCTTTCTTCATATTCAAAATGGAAGATAACAAGCCAACAGGCAGCAATCTATTTATAAATCAAGGGAACCATACAGATAATCAACAACCTGAGAATGAAGTTTTACCTGATGTGCCTTTTGTGTAAGTGGTTCACTCTGTGCCTGAAAGGAAGTTTGGAAAGGCTGCTGCACGGGTGGAGTTGGAGGAATCACGGACTGAGCCATGGGAGGAAATGGAGGTGTAGGAAGAAGGCCAAATCCTGGCATCTGTCCATTAGGAGGAAGTGGAACCTTTTGTTTTTTAAAAAAATTGTACAAGCAGACTTTAAGTAATTAAAAAAAAAAACCTTGATCAAGGAACCATGACTGACAATTCCAATTGGTACAATCTTTATCCAAAGAATTGTTATATATCCAAGAATACAGGGTAAAAATCCTACAACTCATTTTAAAATTATGAATACATGATCTGGTTTTATAATTTAAAAACATAACTTCATTTATATGAGGAAGCAAAGTGACAGACTGAACTTAAACTCAGAGGTACTCTCTATCGCAAACTGTCTCTCTTCAACTTTAAAGGCAATTAAGCTTTGGGGGGAGGAAAAGTGGCTAGAAGAATTGACGTCTAAGTATATTTTAAACATTTTACCCCAAGGGGAGTTTCAACCAACATGCCTAGGGTTGAATACATAATACTTAGGGTTTGATATTTAGGGTTTCAAATATCGTAATAACGAGAGTAATTATGCCACAATGTAACAATTTTCTATGTGACATTCCAACGCTAATAGAATTAAAAGTATAATTGTAATGTCATTATAGTATCACAAAATATTCTTTCTAAATTATTAATAAACTTTCAGCAATTGTTAAACATCTGGAAAAAAGTTCATAAGTTTTCTTTGTATTTTAAACAGGCTTATAAAATATTTTTCAAACTTCATTCCTCAGCAAGTCATTAAAATCACAATATCAATTTCA
The DNA here is from genome assembly GCF_963924675.1 of Phocoena phocoena. Taxonomy (NCBI): domain Eukaryota; kingdom Metazoa; phylum Chordata; class Mammalia; order Artiodactyla; family Phocoenidae; genus Phocoena; species Phocoena phocoena. The sequence continues at coordinate 133,575,024 of NC_089222.1, forward strand.
TATGACCAAATACAGGCACATCTCAGATTCGATTCCAGGCCACTGTAATAAAGCGAATATCGCAATAAAGCAAGTCACATGAATTTTTTGGTTTTCCAGAGCATATAAAAGTTATGTTTACACTATACTGTAGTTTATTAAATGTGCAATAGAATTATGTCTAAAAAACCCAACATATATACTTTAATTAAAAAATACTTTACTGGGCTTCCCTGGTGGCGCAGTGGTTGAGAGTCCGCCTGCCAATGCAGGGGAGATGGGTTCGTGCCCCGGTGCGGGAGGATCCCACATGCTGCGGAGCGGATGGGCCCGTGAGCCATGGCCACTGAGCCTGCATGTCCGGAGCCTGTGATCCGCAACGGGAGAGGCCACAACGGTGAGAGGCCCGTGTACCGTAAAAAAAAAAGAAGGAAAAAAGGCTTCTCACAAGGGAAATAGCTGTATAACTAAACAGGCCAGTTCCCTGAAATAGAACCACAGTCTCTCTCTAAATTATTTAAACAAAAATGCCTATTAAATTATCAGCATGTAATGTTTAGCATCCTTGTTTTAATTAAAGCAAAAAGCAACTCAAATCAGTTATGTACTCAACAGCTTTTACTGCAGCTATAGTATTTAGCCATGCACACAGCTACGTAACAGTGGTCTGGGAAGTGCAACCCATATGCTCTAATGAATAGATCTTCAGTTATTAAAACTCAGCTATAAGAAAAATGCCTCTACCTGATGGTGCACTGGATCCTGCTGTATTGCCATCATTCGAGGTTGAAACTGATCCATGTTTTGGTGCTGGGTATATGCTGGTTGCTGCATGCCATCTCCAGGAAATCCACTAAAAAAGATGAGTAGTCTTCTTTTCACCCATTCGAAAACACATGTATCTTAGCCACATTTATACTACAGAAACTTAAAGAATGCTGTTCAGGAGTTATTAATAATCAACACTTTACTGAATCATATATTTGCCTTATTAACTTAAACACAGCATTTTCCCCAGAAGTCATTTTTTATTGTAAATCTGATTGGATCTCCTCTCCATTCAGAAGAAAACTCCAAATACCACAATTTAAAAAAAGAAAAGACTATATGAAAAATGATTTCATTATTGTTACTTGCATTGTGCCTTATAATGACTACCAAATCTCTATCTGCTGAGGAATCAAAAGAAAGCAACTCACAAGGGTGCCTGTGGAGGAGAAGCAGCAGTCGCAGCAACAGAAGGTACAGCAGCAGCAGGTGCAGGGGGCGCAACAGCAGCAGCAGGTGCTGTGGTGGCGGCGGCGGTGGCGGCAGTGGTGGCGGCGGCGGCAGCAGCGGCAGCATCTTCTTTCTTCGATTCTTCCACAGCTTCCGGCTCATCATCGTAATCAAATCTATCAAGTAGCTTCTGGAATAGGTGTGTATGTCAATTTCCCATTTTAAAATTCAGACTGTGATTCACTGAACAAAAAACTTTATAAAAACAGATATTTACCACCATCTGTAATCCCACAATGCTGTCATGTACAATTTCACCTTCCCACATGCCTCTTAGGACCCTAGTTCAGACAATTTTTACACAAATGCCATTTTGAAAAGACACTTTAAAAAATTCTGTTTTCTTCCCCAACTCTAAGTACAGTGTTTTCTTTTTGACTATTTTCTATATGATTTTATAACTAATTTAGTGATAGAAAGATTTTACCCATTCATTTTCCTAGACTAAAAACTTTTGGAACTTTGCACATATGAAAATGGGTACACATTTTCAGTCGGCTTTGTAAAATGTACAAAAAGAAAGACCATCTTATCCAATCATTATAAATGCCTACAGAAAAATGTCCATATGCTGCTTGATCGAGAATATGAAGAAGAAAAAAGAGAATGGCACAGACAGGGCTGCAAAGTCTACCTGTGCACTTGCTTCTTTCTTAAAACTTCACAATCCACCTTAGATTACCAGAAACTTTCATTAAAAAAACACAAAAAATCAAAAAAACCAATCAGTGCACTTCACAGGATCACGTGTCTAGAAGAAGAGCCGTTTAAAATATGGTTACATTTACTCAGAAAAGAAGGAATGAAAGTAATACAACCACTACTGTGTTTTGATAGATTATATACAATATTTCATCATCAAAAGAAACATGCAATGTAGATATAGCTTCTTCTTCTTACAGACAAGGAGACTAAGGCTCGGGTAATTAAGAAACGTGACCAAGACTGTACAGTTAATACATGTACAATTAGGATGTGGACAATGGTCTTTTCTACCTCAAAGCCCTCAGTCTCTGGCATCCAACAAGGCCATCATTTCTCTCAGGCTGTGCCCTTCCTGCTCATGGATTTCCAACCTCAAATTCCTAAATTTGTATTGTTCTGTTATAGTTTTGCCTGGAAATTCTGGTTCTACTTTACTGGACAACAGATTTTTTAATTAGGAAAGGAAGTCCCCTTCTTAGACAACACTTCTGTTTCTTTCTTCATAATTCTAGGCCACGTGACTCAAAGTTCTTATTATAACCGAGCGATCTAACATGGCTCAGGCACCTTGCTGCTTTACGCACGTTAGCTTACTTAACCCTCATGGCAATAAAAAAATATAGGTACCACCAAGCTCTTTTACAGTGGTACACAGTGAATACTGTAACTCAACATCAAGACAGAGTCAATGACAGGAGCCAAAATTAAAACCTGGGTCTAAACTGTCTACAAAAAAACCACAAAACCTATGATTTTTGCAGTTTATCGCATATAGACATGTTCCTTAAAGTTTTACGATTTATACCTATCGCTTGGGAGAAGATTTGAAGCAATTAAAAATATTAAACTGAGATCTCTACTATCTAAAGACATTTCTGTTGCTTTTTAGGAAACTGAAGATCTATGAAGCAGCAAAAATAGAAAAACTGTTCCCAGTCAGCTGTTTGACCAGCTTAAAATAGACCTTTACAGTCAAAGGAAAAGCACAGAATTCCTTTTTCTAAACTTAATATAACTAACAAACATTGGCCAACCCACTTAAGATAAAACACTAGAGGAATTAGTTGTAATTCAAATTAACAACAAAACAAGCATGTCAGTAGCACTGCTATTACTCAACATTTCTTTTTTGGAAGTCCTAGCCACCAGAACAGTAAGAAAAGAAAAAGAAACAGGCCTAGATGTTGAATGGGAAAAGTCAAATTTAGTAGCCTAGAAAATCTAAGTGAACAACTAGAAAACTAAGCTTCTAATACCATGATAATTTACAACATAAAATAAAAATCAATAGTTTTCCTGTATGGCATTATTAACTAATCAAAAGTGTTATGAAACACTAAACACGAAAAATGAGTAAACATCTAAGAATAAATGACACAAGAAATGTATGACATATTAAAAATCTAATAAATTGAGATTCTGTGTAAGAAATTATCAGTACTTGTTCAATTAACCTATAAATTCATAAAAATTTATGCTAAAGTTCATCTGGTAAAGTATGCTGTGATGATCAATTATATGTGTCAACTTGGCCAGGTTATGGTGCCCAGTTGTTTGGTCAAAGATTAATATAGGGCTTCCCTGGTGGCGCAGTGGTTGAGAGTCCGCCTGCTGGTGCAGGGGACACGGGTTCGTGCCCCGGACCGGGAAGATCCCACGTGCCGCGGAGCGGCTGGGCCCGTGAGCCATGGCCACTGAGCCTGCGTGTCCGGAGCCTGTGCTCTGCAATGGGAGAATTAATATAGATGTTGCTGTGAAGGTATTTTAAAAATGTGATTAACAGGGAATTATTCCCTGGTGGTCCAATGGTTGGGACCCTGCCCTTTCACTGCCATGGGCCCAGGTTCAATCCGTGGTCGGGGATCCCCACAAACCACATGTGCATGGCCAAAAACAAACAAACAAACAAAACAAAACAAAGAAAACATTGGGAATTCCCTGGCGGTCCAGTGGCTAGGACTCTGTGTTCTCAGAGCCTGGGTTCAATCCCTAGTTGGGTTCTAAGGTCCCATAAGCTGCATGGTGCAGCAAGGGAAAAAAAAGTGATTAACATTTAAATTAGTAGACTATGAATAAAGAAATACACTCTATAATGTGGGTGTGCCTCAACCAATCAAAGGCCTTAAGGGCAAGGACTTAGGTTTAGGTTTCCCAAAAAAGGCATTCTCAAGACAGCAACATGAAAACCTTGCCTTGAAGAATTCAGACTCAAGACTGCAGCATTAACTCTTACCTGAATTCCCAGCCTGCCACTCTGACCTACAAATTTCAAATTTGCCAGCCTCAACAACTGTGTGAGCCAATTCCTTAAAGAAAATCCCTCCCTTTCTCCCCTTTGTGTGTCTGTGTGTATAGCTGGTTCTGCTTCTCTGGAGAACCCTAACACATATGCCCAGGAATAGCCAAAGAATGCCTGAAAAAGAGTAAGGGCAGAGAACACATCTAGAAATGAAATACAAGTTGCAAGTGTTTAAACTGTTATGTTGCAGAAATAAAGATATTAGTGGGACAGAACAGTGTCCAAAGACAGACACAGAAACAAATGGGAATTAAATGTATGACAAAAATTGTGAGAACTGGCTATTTCCAAAACATAAAGATTTAACTATCTTGAACCATATTCTAAAATAGGTTCTCGATAGATTTGAGACAAACATGAAAAACAAAAATATAAAACTACTAGAAGAAAGAGAATTTTTAATACAAGTTCAGAGAGTTTTCCTAATCACAACACAACACAGAAGACTAAAAAACAAACCCACAATACATAACAATTTATGTTCCCATATGGATGGGAACATACACAACTCTGTTCAAAGCAGAGTGGAACTGATTTCCCTTTCTACTTTAGAACTTTCTGTATTATTTGCAATTTTTTCCCTAAAAGCATGTATTCCTTTTGTACTAGAATAACAAGCAGTAATTATCATATGGATTCTTAATTTGGACTACCAGCAATAGTTATTGTATCTTAGAATGTCAGAAAGAATCAAAAATTTTAGAGATGATTAAAAGATACTTCATTCTAGGATTTTCAAACTTTTGTGGTTTTTGCACTGCAACCTGTAAAATGAGATGAAACTGTATATAGTCATAAACCCAGTAAATAGACATGACATAAACAGACAAGAGTGGAGTTGTCTGGGCTAACATTTCAACAGGAAGCTCTAAGCTAGGCATATTCAGCACATCTATATCCTTAGTGGCAGCTCCTTAAACATAACGAAGGCCCAACAGAGAAGTTGGAAGATACTCAACCAACCCAAACCCTCAAATTATAGATATGGTAACTAATGTTTTTAACAGCAGAAAACAGAAAGCAACTTAAATGTCTATCAATAGGGGAATGGCTAAATTGTGGTGTCTCTATGTAATGGAATATTCCTAATAAGCACTCAGTAGATGTGTAGATTTACATCTATTAACCTTAACAACAACAAAGAGACAAGAGGATTAATATCAAAACAAGCAAGTTAAAAACAGTGTATGTATATATATGTGTATATATATATATACTAAAAACACACATTTTTATATATGCACACACATATATAATGACCAAAAAAGAAAAGCATATATCCAGGAAATTAATTCTGAAAAGATACACAGCAAAATGTTACAGTAGTTACCTTCACATATGGGGGTTAATGGTGAATGTTCCCCTGTTTACTTTCCTTTACACTGTTTACTTTTCCTTTATATTGAAAATTGTGCAATGAGTATATATTAGATTTTTAACCAGGAATAATAATCAATGTTTTGATGTCGAGGGGGAAAATCCCTCAAATTACAAAACAACAAAATGAACAAGCCAGAGAAGCTAGAGAAGGGGTAACTTCCACATTCCAAGTTGAGTGATGTAAACAATGGGGTGGGTTATGTGAGAGAAGCATACCTTGTCAAATGCAGTTTTTTGTTCAGGTTGGGGGAAAGCAGCTTTTTGTTCAGGTGGTTGTGTAGGAGCTGTCTTTAACTGAGCTGTGATAGCCTGAACCTGAGCCATCACAGCATTGTCAATGGCGGGAGACTGTGGTTTTGGAGGCTGTTGAAAAGTCTGAAGGATCTGCTGAAGCTTAAAGAATGGGAAGACTGATAAACCACATAATAAAGTATAATCACAGTATCAAAAGTTAATTTACTAAAAAAAACCCTTAATGGTGACTCAAAATAGCACAGGCACAGAGTAAACTGGAAAAAGGAACCAACCTTTTAATAATGGTTACGTTTATTGTGAATGAATGTATCAGGGATATAAGATGTGTCACTTAAGGTTAAAAATGTATGCTGATACCCCAACAGTAGAAAATGATGGTCAGAGAAAAGAGAAAATACACTGAATTGTGAACAAGGTAAATATGTTTCCTAAAAAAGTGTAAAAAAAAAGTATCTCCACCAATCCAAATAATTCTGAAATCTGGAAATGCAAGAATTGTGAGCAACAATACCACCAACTCAGCGGTTCTGCAGTTCTCTCCAAAGGGGTACTGCTATTTCTCAGTGTGCTGTTCCCTTGTTTCCCACATTTCCCCTATTATCCCTATGTAGTATCCCTTCCCTTCCCAGTAAAGGCCTTTCTAGTTGAAAAGTAGAAATATTTCCTCCCCACAATGTGCTCATTAACTAGGAATGAAAAATAAGAACTGACAACAGTACCTAACTGCAAACAATTTAATCTTTGGATAGGCAGTTTACCTGTTGACCTTGAGTTGTCTGAAACAGTTGGGCCACAGCAGCAAAAGCATCAGAGCTGGGCAACTGTGGTACAGTTGGTATGGAGTTTGTAGTGGCTTGTGAGGGTTCAGAAGAAACTTTAACTGGAGGTGGAGGTGAACCTAAAAAAGAGAAGATCATTAAGCACTCGGTAAACTTTAACTCATAAATATTCCTTTTAATCTCCATTAAGCTTCTTTACTAAAATAATACTGCATTCAGTTTAACACAGAGTAAAAAATACAGATTATGGTAATACAGCCTATACGGTAACAAGCACTGAATACTTTTATTAGAAATAAGAATTATGGGAAGATAACTATACCTTCTAAGATGTAAACTCAAGTTTCCTTCTTATAGAAAACTTCCATCACTATGAACAGACTCCAAACACTTCATGCACAAAAAAATTATATCATCTTCTAAGCTCACAGATACATCTGCCATACCTTCATTATTAGTAACATTTTCTGTTACTGGGGCGGCATTACTGGTTCCTGCTGCCATGTCCAAAAGAGGTTGAATGATTTCAATTTTGAATACTCCATTTTTCTGCCAAAGGTTCAGCACACGAACTATTTTACTCTGTTATGTGTGAGAAAACATAAATATACAATAAATGTTTGCATAAATAATTTATTATACCTCTTACAAAAAGAGGAGAAAAAAAAAAAACCACCCCAGGCTAATATTTCCATGCTATATCTGTTTCATAAACAGAAAAAAATCTATCATCAGAATTACAACCTGGTTAAACTACACTAACTGACCTTTCTTCAGTAGTGCAATCTAGAGTAAGAAACAGAAGGGGGGAAAGAAAGAGAAAAGAAATATAACCTAGAGAATCAAAAGAAATGCATTATAATACTTAAAAATGCATCCGAAGTTTCCATTATATTTTACTTATGAGTACAAAGAAACAACCATTTATCTTACAGAAGTGAAGAATTTTCCGGGATGACTATAACAGTTAAAATATTTAAGACGATTATTGGCCTGTAATTGTTAGGTAAATTGTTTTGTGGACTAGTAAATACGAAGGAGATCCAGAGAAAACGTGTTATTCATGGTTGTAACTCTTATTTCCTACTCATAGAATGATCTTTTCTCTTGTATATTTTCCCCACAAGAGCATTCCTTCAAGAATATACAGAATCCATAACACTCAAATTTATATGCCGTTTATTGTAGTCTCCAGTCTTCATTATTCTGAGTCTACCAGTGCATTTCTCCCACTTATTGGAGTCTAGTTTTCTGTCTATAATGTTTTTCTATCTTTTTATAGTACATAGTAAAACCAGCTACAAATGTGAGGAATTAAATACTGTAGTCTGATTGCTAATGAATACCATTTACGTTCTAGCAGCTCCATATGCTGGGGAAAGCCATCAATTATTGGTCCCTTCCTTTTGGAATAAGCAACAATCTGAGATAAGCACTGCTCTCCTCTACTTGCAGAATTTCTTTACCATTCAACCACAAGAAATCTTTCCAACAATGTCTTCTTAAAGCAAGACTGTGCTCCTTTTATATTTCAACAGTACAACATTCCTGAAGGACTTCCCAAGAAAACAGATATGACTACTATAGAAAAAGCTGGGTTTTGTTTCAAGTTCATGATTATCTTTCTAGTAATACAGTAGGCTTTAAATATCTAATGTACATTTAAATAGATTTAAGTAGATGCAAAACCAAAACAAGAATACAAGCTTAATTTAAAAATTATAAACTCTACCTTATCTTCAGATGGACAAAGATACAAATATTGGAATGTGGCAGTTATGTTTTTAGAGAATCTTGGCCCAAAAACATCTTTATCAGTTCCAAACTGATGACGAGACTGTCTCACAATTGAGTCGATTACATATAATCCCGGAACCTTGTACTCTGGTTTACACTACAAAGATTAAAGATGTAAGTTCAATACAGGAAAAGCAAATCACAATTTGACACCCATTAATCTCACTTTCATGAAACTATATATCCAAGAATTACTACTATTTAGAAACTACTTGAATGTTTAGTTCTCACTGGCTAGCTTGTCAAATTTCCCACAGGTCTGTACAGAATTGCCATTCTCTTGATACTTCAGACCCCCAATATTCACTTTTCTCTGATCCCTCGTCTCCCCACGCACAACTTCCCAGAATCAACATGACTTTACCAATCCCTAAGCCACCTCCATACAAATCCACTTATTATGGATAAATCTCTGCTGTAATTCATCCTGCTCAAAAAAATAATTTTTACCTTTTAAAATTATCAAGGAGATCACTTTAACAACATATCGATTTCAATTCTATTAAAGTACAGTACCAGAGAAACAAAAACTGAAAGGAGAGGTCATTTTTGGCCTTTCAAATTGACAAGGTAAAATGAATAGACAGACACCTGCACACATTTCTGGTGGTACAACCTTTATGAAAGATTTAGCAATAAAAGTAAAGCCTTATTTGATCCATCAAGTCTATTTCTAGAAATTTATCCTAAGGAAAACAATTAAGATGCCTCTGAATTTTTTCCACAAGGCTAGCCACTGAAGTGAAATGGCCAGTAATAGGGAACTGGCTTAGTAAATCGTGAAAAACAATCATATGTTAGAATACTTTGCAGATGTTTATAATAAATTCTGTAGGAAAAGCACGTTATCCATCAGCCTATGTCTTCATTTTCCTTTCATAAATGTACATGTACATACTAAAACATGAGTAAACATTCATCATAACTGGGGTGGTGGCATATAGGTAATTTTAATTGTTTTTCTGTTTTATTTACTGGTACTTTGATTTGCTACTATAAAAACCTCTATTGACTATACTTTTTGGTCTGTTGGAGCTCTAACTCCTATCTCGCAGCCAGTATTAAATGGCCATGGACCAGAGACACTCCCACACACATTTATTAGGGTGTACTACATGGCATAGCTCCAGGTTGGGGGAGAAGACAAGGATATCTAAGTAAGCCTCCGTTCTCAGTCCTTTACTGAGAAAGACGTGTGCTAATCACACCATATAATCGAAGAAGTGAAAAACTGTTTAATTATGATGGGAGCAGGGAAAAGTTAGAAAAACTTTAAGAAGTGATTTCATTTGAAGTACTCCAAGATGAGTTAAATGTCAACAGAGTAGACAGGGCAAAGGGGAGAGAAAGCACATCAGGCTCAAGGAAGAGTCCTGTTCAGTAGAGAAGAAACTGTTGTTGAATCCCACCTCATAGTAAGTGCTCAAACAGTACTGCTATAAATTTTTGTTTTGTTAGGGAAAAAAAAAAACCTCTAGTGATTGAAAAGAACTTCTAGTGACAACTTTTCTGTAGAGTGGCTTTAGAAGCAATTATCCAAATTACTATTTACAAATTAAATTACAAATACTGATCACAACTAAAATGAGGTAATAAATAAATGGATAGTTACCTTTTTGATGAACTTTTCCACTATTTGAACTACATGCTTATAAAGCTGAAAAGAATGAAAAGAAAATCATTATCCAGTTTACATACTTCTACATTCCCTGTAATTAGAAAATACTTAAAAATCTTGAAATTTGCACAATTTGAATTAATTCCCAAGATGGTACTGAAAAAAAAAGGGAAATAATCCATAGTCAACCCATAGTCAACAATTGAAAAAATCTTAACACATCATAATGAAAGTACAAACTAAAACAGAAAACTACAAAAATTCCCCCAAACACAAGGTCCTTTTCTTAGATTTTTAATCAGTAAATCTTCGTAAAGTAGTTTATCAAGGAACTTTATGAGAGGGATAAGAACAATGGAACTGGAACTAAATAATGCAGTTTTTAAAGAGACTCACTTATTCAAGGTGTGACTGGGTAAGACATTTAATTTCATGAAGTCCAAGTTTTTTAAATAAAAATGAAGCTAATACTCCACTGATTTACAATAAGAATTAAATGAAAACAAAACAAAACAAACAAAAAACCCTCTGCCATTCTACTCTTTACTTCAACGAGTTCAACTTTTTTTAGCACCACACACAAAAAAGGCAATTATGTGAGGTGATGGATGTAACAATTGGCTTAACTGAGGTAATCATTTCACAATGTACATGTGTATCAAATCGTGTTCTATTACATTATATTACTGAATTTGTCAATTATACCTCAGTAAAGCTAAAAAATATAAAGGGAAAATATTAACAACAAAACAGGTTTTGAAATAATATGTTACAATGTAGATGCACCATACTGTATTATTATGTACTTTCAGCAAAACCTGGTGAGTGTTCTTCGATTCAGGCCTGAACTAATTCACAAGATGAATTTTCACATTTAACAATAACATTTTCAAAATTTCAAAAACATTTTCCAAATTAAATACATTTCTTTTACGCTTACCTTAATAGCTTTAATAGCAGCTTTCGTGATGAGAATCATCTTGGCTCGAGAGATGGGAGGCTTCATATCCATAAGTGAAAAGAGCTTAAAAAACAGAAAAAGAGGAAAAAAATGTTTTAATTACAAGTAAAATTAGAGGTTAATCCTTCAGTTCTACAAATATATTTGTAATATATTAACTAAAAGAATACTAAATTTTGGGGGCTTCCCTGGTGGTGCAGTGGTTGAGAGTCCGTCTGCCGATGCAGGGGACACGGGTTCGTGCCCCAGTCCGGGAAGATCCCACATGCCACGGAGCGGCTGGGCCCCTGAGCCATGGCCGCTGAGCCTGCGCATCCGGAGCCTGTGCTCCACAACGGGAGAGGCCACAACAGTGAGAGGCCCGTGTACCGCAAAAAAAAAAAAAAGAATAAATTTTTGGAACTAAGTTTAATAATTTGTCTAGTAAAGAAAAACAAGAGCTTTCCTACATACTGGCATCACCACTTCGAAAATACAATGGGAAAAAATCATATTAAAAGTAGCAAAAGAGGGGGAAAAAGGTAAAACATTTACAAAATCTGTAACAGAAAAAATTACAAAACTTTGTTGGAGAACTCAAAAATGATTTGAATGGAAACAAACACACCGTGTTCCTGTACTGAAAATGGCAATACTGTGACTCAATATTTAATATTTCATTACAAACCTCATTGAGATTTTGGAGAACTTCAAATAATTCTAACGTTCATTTGGAGAAACACATGTATTACATCAGGCAAGAAATTTAACATGCCATTATAAAGCCTGAATTCACAATTTCTTGATTTAGTCAGGAATAAAAATGACACCATATTGAACAAATCTCACTACAGTAAATGCAACAATCAGGTGCTCACAGGAGACTTAACCACACATGCATACTCCTTCCCCCTAAAGTTTAAATCCAACCAAGATATAATGATAGCCCATAGAGGGTTACAAAGATAAAAGACATTAAGCTTATATCTAGTTTCTTAAGTTCTTGTTTTGTTTTAATCATAGACACACACATACTCTTCTAAAAATACATCTTGAAATAAGTTTCAGGGCTTCCTGAGCATTATCAACCTTATATGAACCATGTTTCCATTTCTTTCTAATTAATGTTGGTATTTCAAATATGGAACTCCTAAGACATAGACCATCTTTACTAGACCACTACTAAGAGGCTACCCTAAAGAACAAAAGTCTCCTTTCCCAGAATAAATAGCCCTACCTAGCAACATACCTTAAATTCCCTGGCAACAGAATTTTCACAGCTTTTCAAAACTACAGACACAATGGACTACAGACAACGGTAACAGTAATTTTTAGAAAAAGTATGCAATGAAAGATATAATCAATATAAGAACCAGATACATACCCTGCCTAAGCAGAGAAAAGTAGAATTTTTCCATAAATAATACTAAGATACAGAAAATGGGAAAAACATAAAGATATTAACACAGAAATTCATTTTTTAAAAAGGGATTAAGTAAATAAGGTCATTCTTTATCATTTTATTTACCAACATAATTAAAATTCTCCTTGAGAATAAAAGCTCACTAATTGAAAAACAATTAGAAAGGAGACAGTAATCTTTGAAACTATAAAAACCAATGAGAAAATACGAAATGATTTAAAATATTTCAACTTCAACACAAACTGAAAAATATCAACACTGCATGAAATATACAGCACACATTTTATAAAAGGGCATGTTCTGCCCATTTCTAAGTTATAAAAGTTATTAAGACAGTTGTTTATTACCGTGGTTCTATTTCCTTCTCTGGACCTTAAAGCAGAGAAAGGGGAGACAAAAAGTTTACACATGGATCTTAAGAATAAGCAACAGTGGGACTTCCCTGGTGGCACAGTGGTTAAGAATCCGCCTGCCAGTGCAGGGTACATGGGTTCAATCCCTGGTCTGGGAAGATCCCACATGCCGCGGAGCAGCTAATAAGCCCGTGCACCACAACTACTGAGCCTGCGAACAACAACTACTGAGCCCACGTGCCACAACTACTGAAGCCCACGCGCCTAGAGCCCGTGCTCCACAACAAGAGAAACCACCGCAGTGAGAAGCCCGAGCACCACAACGAAGAGTAGCCCCCGCTCGCCGCAACTAGAAAAAGCCCACGCGCACCAACAAATACCCAACACAGCCACAAAAAAAAAAAAAAAAAAGAATAAGCAACAGTGAGAACTACTTCCCTGGCCATTAAAAGCTTAGAGACTCATATTTCAATGAAGCCTAAGCCAGAGCTAATATTCATTTAATGTCCCAAATAGCACTTCTTGATTATTTCTGCAGTAGGGAACTCCTCATATTAAAACAAAACAAGACAACTGAGCACAGAAGACAGACCAGTGGTATCTTCTGATGAAACGCTCCACAGTCTATACTTAAATCATAATTTATTTAAAAAAATTAAAATACGGACTACAGGCAATAGAACAGCAAGAGAGCATTCAAGTGCTACCATCTAAGAGACAGACGAATGGTGTTTATTCCACTAAAGAAGGCACAACTCAGGAAAAGAGGAGGGAACCAACACTGAGTGCTTATGTATAAGGAAGAATTACCTTTGGTGGTACATTATCTTATTTAATCATATTAACAGTTAACATAGATTGTTACACCTATTTTGAGATGATACCCAAAGGGATTGCATCTGTTTTCGGATGATGCCCAGGGAACGGGTCTGGACTAGAATTTGTTGATTTTAAAGCTTACAATCCTTAATAGCATAGTCTTCTCCTTATACAATTGCTGCTTATTGACTAAATACATGCAGAGACCATTAACTATAATGGGGAACACAGACAAAATATCAAGTAGGCATCTGTGCCTGTCTATATGTATACTGTATTGATTCAGGGATAATGATAAGACATAATGAATTTAATTTGGGATGCCTACTGAATATTCAGGTAGAGATTTCAGCAGACTGGAAAATGCATCCTGAACAAAGAAGAGGTTCTGCTAGAAACTGAAAGGTCACAGAATCAAAGCCATGAGGATGAGTAAGACGAGAACAAAGATGATATAATTAACTAGGGTATACCAAATATTTCAATGTGGTACAGAGAAGGGAGCTGCACAAAGGAACACCAGGAAAATAACAGAAAGTAAAGGTATTTGGCAAGGTCAAATGCTATAAATTAGCTTTTGTGTATGAACGACTAGTATATCATCTGCACCAGGGCAAGTGCTCAATAAACATCAGTAGGTGCAGTGTTCTCCCTGTTATTACAGATCTGCATTCAGAATTAATGTAATCTGTCAAAGAAAACAAATGTGTCAAAGTAGCCAGAGAAAACCATGCAATTCTCTTATATAAAATAATAGCAGCAGTAGGACCCAAAAGGTACAAAACCTCCTTAGAAAGCCTTAGTAAGAAAAAAATACTTGTCAGCAACAGATATGAGTTTGTCTTTTTGCTGTCACCAGCTAAATAACTATTCGAAAATACTAAATATGAACACTGCTCTGCTGGGTGCCTGATTTACAAAGTATTCTAAAAATTATGAAGAATCACTCACAATGATCCCTTATATCAATAAAGAACAGTTTCAAAAGAAGATAAGGAAGGAGCATATTTGGCCCATGACACCTGTAGAATTCATAGTGTTTGGGGGTTAGTCAAAGTAACATGATACTCTGCTATTTATTAACAGTATGAACATTGACAAGTTTAGTTAACCTTTTCTAAATATCAAGGATTTCTGAAATCTGAAAAAAAGGATTAATAGCACTCACTTCACCTCGTAAGACTGTTAAGATTAAATGAGATAATGTATATAAATCTCTTAGCCTAGTACCTGACATATAAATGGCTCAGTAAATAGAGGTATATAATGCCCTGGGAATCTTGACACACACCTCGAGTTTAATTTTGTTATGGCTTACCATAATACCTTTTTTGTATTACATCTACTATTCAAGTGCTGACTGAAATTTAGAGAAATTTTCTCTATACTGAAAATACAGTAGTATCAAAGAGTTTTAAAGCTGTATAGCACCTTAGTATGTAATCCAGTACTCATACCAAATTCAGCACTGCTTTCACAATACACCCGGCAGGTCCCATATTAGTCCACAGGCTTAATAACTCATAACTAACCTTACCCAACGGTTACAGCAGTCTTCTTTGTACTGACCCCAAATCTCCCTTCTGATAACCTTCCCTCCCTCTCCTGTTCTAGTTTTGCCTCTGGAGCACAGAACAACAGTGATCTTTCTCATGTGATAAAATAAATATAACTAAGCATGTTTCCCTTTCTCTTATCTTCTTCAACTACTAGCCAAATGATATGATTCCTAGATCCGACTATCCTGGCTAATTCCTTTTAAGTATAATAAACCAAAATAAACAGAGCCCGGATATGTTCCTGTAGAATCTAGTGGATTGTCTTTTGTATTAGTTTCCTATTCCTGCAGTAACACATTAGCTTAAAACAACACTTTTGGAAGTCAGAATCTCCAGACTTCCCTGGTGGCGCAGTGTTTAAGCATCTGCCTGCCAATGCAGGGGACATGGGTTCAAGCCTTGGTCCGGGAAGATCCCACATGCCGCAGAGCAACTAAGCCTGCGTGCCAAAACTACTGAAGCTTGCACGCCTAGAGCCCATGCTCCCCAACGAGAAGCCACCGCAATGAGAAGCCCGTGCACCACAAGGAAGAGTAGCCCCCGCTCACTGTAACTAGAGGAAGCCTGCACGGACCAACAAAGACCCAACACAGCCAAAAATAAATAAATTTAAAAATAAATAAAACTGTACCTTGTTTTAAAAAAAAGAATCTCACTAGTCTGAAAACAAGGTGTTGGCAGGGCTGCCTTCGTTCTGGGCGCTCTAGGTCAAAATCTATTTCTTGCCTTTTCTAGCCAAAGTGTGCCTAAATTCCTTTGGCTCATAGCTGCTTCTTCCATCTTCAAAGCTGGCAGCATAGCATCTTCTCTCTTCCCTAACCTCTGCTTCCACTGTCAGAGCACTTTCTCTGACTTGCCTGCCTCTCTCAAGGAAGGACCCTTGGGGTTACACTGGGTTCATCCAGATAATGCAGGATAATTAACTCAAACCCTTAATCATATCTGCAAAGTCTCTTTTGCCAGGTAAGGAAACATATTCACAAGTTCTAGGATTCAGAACATGGACATCCTGGGGTAGGGGAGATCATTTATTACTTTTTAAAAAGTGCTTAATTATTAACTCACATTTATAATCAACTGAAACCTTCAGACTGTTTTCACTGGAATCTTTATCAAAACTAGATCTTCATGTTGATTTTATGTTGGTTTCTGACAGTCCTTTCAATCTACTTAGGTAGTCTGGAAATGATTTTGTTTTCAGTGTAGCAGCTATTCCAATCAGTTTGCAAATTTCACGAACTACTTTATATGGCTTCCTCCAACCCCATGGTTTTTTAAATATTAAAAACAGGACCTACTTGTAGGATGACCTTATGTGATATTCCTTGGGCCCTGCCAGTCAGCTAAAATTCACTTAACAATACTCTCATCCTATCTATGTATTTTTTAAATTTATTCATGATGAAATCATGACAAATATCTTTCTAAAATATTTGGTTTAGAGTCATCACTAGACAAACAAACTTTACAAAAGAAAAATGTTTAATTTGGCCTGTGAGAATCTGTTCTGGCTCCTAGTGACTAGATCTCTCTAGACAAGAATCTCTTTCAATGGGATACTTACCCCTACCTTCCCCCCACTTAAACTTTTAAGTATTTGCTTTCCTTATTTTATAATGAATTATACTGATGATATCTAGTACTCCTTCCTTTGCTATTATGACCTCCAAGATGATAAATTCTGGCTTAAGCTCCTGTTATTAATAATTAATTACAAAGTTCAATTTAAGGAAAAAATTTGAATGCTTCCAAAAAGAAATACATACACTCACAGTAACAGGCTGGTACTCAAATCTCCCTTCTGACAGATGAAGATATCAAAGTGTTCAAGTCTACAGTCTTCCCTCCTCTTTCGTTCATCTGACTCATCAAATCTGATACACTGGCTTCAACCAAATCAAGAGTTAAAGGCAACATAACTTAAATGTTTGCTTGTAAAATATATTTTATAAAAGTACACATTAGGGCTTCCCTGGTGGCGCAGTGGTTGAGAGTCCGCCTGCCGATGCAGGGGACGCAGGTTCGTGCCCGGGTCCGGGAGGATACCATGTGCCGCGGAGCGGCTGGGCCCGTAAGCCATGGCCGCTGGGCCTGCGCGTCCGGAGCTTGTGCTCCGCAATGGAAGAGGCCACAACAGTGAGAGGTCCGTGTACCGCAAAAAAAAAAAAAAAAAAAAAAAAAAAGTACACATTAAATTTAACAAAACAAAACTTAGTAGAAAAATCTTTTAAAATCATCATCTCCACAAAGATGCTTTTTTGTCCATCTAATTACAGCCTGAATATAGCTCCGTAAAATACTTACTGCTAGAACAATTACAGTCCCTTCTTACCTGGCATTTCAGTTTATGCCTTTACCAAAGCTAACACTTTCTTAATACTGGGCATTTAATGTGATGGGGGGAACAGGTGTGTGTGTGTGTGTGTGTGTGTGTGTGTGTGTGTGAGAGAGAGAGAGAGAGAGAGAGAGAGAGAGAGGGAGGGAGGGAAGGAGGGAGGGAGGGAGGGAGGGAGGGGGGAGGGAGGAGGGAGGGAGGAGGGAGGGAGGGAGAGGTGGGGCACACAGGGAAAGGGGAGCTGCAAGCACATGCTAGACAAGTATCATTATGCCACTCTACCTGAAAGCAGAATATTGCATATGAGTTAATCAATAGCACATACAAACAGTAAGAGAGAAAATAAAACTGAAAACTGTACATAGGAGAGTAACTCAATTAACAAAGAGAACCCCAAACTAATTAATATAGAAAAAAAAATGTTCAGTCTTATCAATAGTCAAAAAGGTATAAATTAAGACAATGAGATACAGTTCAATTATCTAACTGTCATGAATGTAGATTAGCATGAAGCAAAGAACTTAAAAAGTCCATATCTTTTAAACCAACAATTCTACTTTTAGAAATTTATCTAAAATAATCAGATGTTCCCAAATTTCCCAAGATGACTTTTAAAATTAGAAGATAATTCATGTTATTGAAAAGATCTGGTAACCATATATAAAGTTTCCATACACAAGTGGAAGGGAAAAAAAGACTGAAATACTCTAAAATGTTAATGGTATTTGGTAGAATACTTTCTTATTTTCTAGCTTAAATTTACCTAATTTGCATTAATTTTATTTTTTTGTTTTTATAAACGTTATTTTTAAACATTTTTTAATTTTGTTGTGATTTCTCATTCTTTTTAAAAAAGTATTTATTTAATTTACTTATTTTCTTTATTTTTTTTGGGCTGCTTCGGGTCTTAGTTGCAGCACTCGGGATCTTCGTTGTGGTGCGCGAGCTCAGTAGTTGTGGCGCGCAGGCTGAGTTGCCCCACAGCATGTGGGATATTAGTTCCCCAACTGGGGATCAAACCCACGTCCCCTGCATTGGAAGGTGAATTCTTTACCACTGGACCACCAGGGAAGTCCCATAATTTGCATTAATTTTAAAATGAAAAACTTAAAATTCATGGATTAACAATGAAAAACTTTGTGTCTTGAGACACAAAAATGCATTTCTCCAACTTGACTGTAAATAAATATACAGAATCATCATTATCAGGTACAACCTGTCCGTGGAGTAAATCGTGTCTTTGAAGTTAACAGTTATGTTTAAATCAATGCCTTGTAAACCTTTAACACAACTTTTCAAAATTGCTGAAACAACATTTTAAAAATAAAATTTGCCATTTTAAATCTTTATAACTGAAGCCTCTGTGCACATAAAACCCAAATCTGAAAAATTTCTTAAATATATTTTTGACATCTGTGCATTAAAGAAAGCATCCCTTTTAATTACTGATATATGATTTACTCCCATGTAAACTCTATTTACTTTCCAGAGAGTCAAATCCTTTGAAACGCAAATAATTAACTAATTTTCCACTTGCTTAGAGGACTGTCTGGAGACAAGACAGGTCTGGCATTAATACAAAATATACCTAACAATAGAGCAAATTTACATGGCTCTTTAAAACAGAGATGAGAAAAAGAAACTGTACTGTTCTCCTGCTCCTACAGAGCAGGGTCTTTACTTTGACTTAAACACTACAAAATAGTTCTATTTATTTCTCCATAAAAGTCACTTTTCAGACTTCTAAAGCTTCCAAGCCATATATTTTTACAAACAACAAACCTACAAATAATATTCTCAAGTTTAAAGAGTTCTAAAATTTTTCATACTTAGATCTACACTTCTTTACCTTACTACACTTTCCCACAAACACATAAACTTTTCTCCTGGTTCCAGAATTTAGAGAAGTGCTTTACAAAATACACACATGTAAGTTCAAATATATACTGTTAATATTAAATATGAAACCACTTTCAAGTTAACTACTTAAGTTTCTATGTGCTTTATGAAAATAGAATATAGTAATATAGCAAACAGGAGTTTAAACTTCATCACTTTTTAATTATATCACCAACTCCTAATTCTGTTACCATTTGCTGCTGGCAGGACTAATTTTCTAAGTAGTTAATTTCTGACAACTCACTTGCTACCTTGCTTCAAAGTATGCCCTAATTTATTCTTCAACTAAGACTAACTCCCTTACAATTTTCAAGGGTCTACCCTTCACTCAAACTTTTTACTTTAGAACTAAGGCTGCCTCCCCCGAATCAGGGCTTTTAACTCCTTCAGCTCCACTTACTACAACAGGTCATTTTTTATTCCTTACCTCCATTTTGATTCACTGAACTGCGATCAATCCTCAACTTCCTTTTCACTTGTTAGAGAAATAGGTCAGGATGTGATTTTAGGAAATGCCAAATATTTTATCCATGCCATTACTCTACTTTACTAGCATAGATGCCAGGTTTCAAAATCACTTTTACTGTGCCTCACTAAGTAAACTTTGTGTCCACCCAAAGTTGGCCATAAAACATTTTTATGAATTAAATAGTTCCTTCCAGACTTCAATCGAAGAAATAAAAATTTGTTCCAGGATATAAAATCATCTGATTAGAAGAAAAAAAATTATCTCGTATATATTTTATCTATACCTATTTTTCTCCCACAAAGTTGTAATGACTAGATCTATACAAAAGAATGGGATTAAAACTGAAAATGTTAACATTTATAAAATCCCTAATTAATTTAAAATTTTAATTGTGAATATAAATTAATAAATGAAACATAAACACCTAAAAGCATATCTTAAGTTTTAAACATTGATTGCATCTATTGCATTATTGTGGATGACTTAAAAACTCCCAAACTGCATCATTCTTAAACTTCGGCGAATCCTTCCACAAATATACATTACAGTGCCTTGCTACCTTGCTTCAAGTATACAAAAGTTGTTTAGGGAGCCCTCTCCCTTCATAAACAATAGACGAAGATCAGCTGCTCGAAAAACTTCAGAGTAGCCATGTGGGGCTGTAGACTGGGCTCAGGCAGCCTCTTACAGTACTCTGTCAAATCACACCACCCCTCCCGTTTCCTTACCTCTAAAATGGAAGGAAGGTAAAGGCATATATAAAACACCTAACTGGTATGCTGGCATCTGGTTGGTATTTAATGAGCAAATGCAGGATTCATTTCCTGTCCTTCCCTTGAACTGGCTCCACTGGATTACTTCTTAAAATAGCATGTAAAACTAAAGATATCCTTTGAACAAACTTAGGATTCAGGATCAACAAAATAACTTCCAGAGCCACTCAGTAGCTAAGATATTGTTTTCAACCTGATAGAAAATAAGATCAAGCAACAAAACAATGAAAATGGTGTTAAAACCTGACTTTTTTGTGTTTTTCTTTAAACAGCTTTGAGATATTAATATACCATAAAACTCACCCCTTTAAAATGTACAGCTCTGTAGTTTTTGCTATATTCAGAGTTATACAACCATCAACACTATTTAATTTCAGAGTATTTCATTACACCCCAAAGAAATTCCATACCCATTAGCAGTCACTTCCCATTCCTCCCTCATACCACCACCAATAAGCTACTTTCTATCTCTATGGATTTGCCCATTTTGGATTATTTCATATATTTAAAAAACCCCTAACTTCATAAAATATGCTCTTATATTTACTCAGAAATGGTTAAGGCCTTTATAAAGATTTGAATGTATCTCTGAATCCCAAATGTGGCTATCCTTTCTAAAGTGATTTATCATCCAGCAACTCTTAATTACAGTAAACTAGATAATATATGACCATTAAAGTTTAAAAGAGTATTTTATGTTTCCTAAAAGCTTAAAAGTGCTATCACCCTAAATTTCCTTATTATAGGTTTCCTTTAAGCAGGGTATTATAATTCTACATCAGCTAAAACTAACCTCTGACAAAAGGAGGAATAAAGTGGAATACTCATGGTAAAGTGCATAAAGATATTTAGGGGATATTGCAGAAAAAGATTTACAGACTACAGGGTTAGTCAACTATCGCTCTCCAGAGTAATAACACACCTGTAGAGGGACAGTGGGAAAAGTCCACCCAGGGGAAGGCAGAAAGTGGGTGAACTGTCTATAAAGACTCTAAATAAAACAATAGAACTGTTTGAGAATTGTTTTATTTATCACCAAATACTAGCAATTCTAAATAATATCAGGGATAAAATATTCCTTCCCCTAAAACATTTTGTTGACTGAGATTCTTGTTTTAAACTACTGCTGTGGTAACTGATAAGTTTTTAATACATAAGCATCAAATCTGTACATTTTTATTATGTATCCTTTAATAAGCGATCTACTCTAAGTGGAATTTCATTAGGAAACCTTCCAGTTATATGATCAGTGCATAGAACATGCAGATTCGTTACACCTGTTCATTTGGAGAATGACTACAAAGAGGTTCAGGACGGCCTGCACTCGCCTCAGGGTCAGTTTACATCTGCAATTCTGTAGTTCCTATGTATATATATTCGTATGTTTAAATGGTACGTTTAAAGTATGATAGCTGTTTGCAAGTCTTCTTTCCTGATATACCTTTTTTTTCTGGTGTAAATACTTAAAAACAGCCAGAATTAGTCTTTAACAAAGAAACACAAAGCTTGATGATCCATGAACAAAAATTATGGAGAATGCCATTACACATAATTTCAAAGATGTTCACCAATCATAATAGAGACCTACACTGAAACTCTGGGTGAAAATATTTTAGTGAAAATTTTTTGACTGAGAGTATATTTGGAAGTCACTAGAATCGATGCCAAAAAAAGACATGGACAATATTGTGATTTCTAGAATTTACTGTGAAGTGAGCTTTTTCTAAATTTCTGCTAAAGGAAACCTTATGTTTAAGTCATCCCAACTACTGTATATGTGCTGCTTCACATACAACCTTTAGTAATTAGAATTAATGAGAAGTGTTTTTTCAGTCACTTACAGGTGAAGGTAAAATTGCTAAATCTGACTATAACTGTCTACTGAACTCAAATATTGTGAAAATCAACTGACAATCATTGACAAATATGCAGAAGTTAAGGCTTAAAAGGAAACTGGATTATTATTCATTACTGTGACAGAGCAGGATGTAGATAAAATTTTCTACTTTTATCAAAAAAGTATTAATGAAATTTAAAAATATTAATCAATTACTTCTCTCTGTTGTAATATTTATTTGTAACTGGCATGAAGTTCAAATTTCTTTCCTGGCCAATTTCATGATTATTTCTGAGAACAGTTTTGTTGTAGAAGATGAATATGTTAAAAAAAAAAAAAGAAGAAAAAGAAGGAAGTTCTGCTCTGGATGTCAAATATGCTAGGTACACTACTGCTCTACGATCTCTTCCAAGTGACCCACATGGATTTACACCAAAAGTCACAAATTATCCAAACACCAATTATAACTTTCAAGGGGTACTTGGATGACCCTCTACTTTTCACTGAGCCCTGCTATCTCCCAACCGCCCCCCAATCTAAACCTTGGCTTCTAATTCTTTTTTTTTAAAAAACATCTTTATTGGAGTATAACTGCTTACAATGGTGTTAGTTTCTGCTTTATAACAAAGTGAATCAACTATACATATATCCCCATATCTCCACCTTTTTGCATCTCCCCCCTCCCACCCTCCCTATCCCACCCCTCTAGGTGGTCACAAAGCTCTGAGCTGATCTCCCTATGCTATGCGGCTGATTCCCACTAGCTATCTATTTTACATTTGGTAGTGTATGTATGTCCTTGCTACTCTCTCACTTCGTCCCAGCTTACCCTTCCCCCTCCCCCCATCAAGTCCATTCTCTACATCCGCATCTTTATTCCTGTCCTGCCCCTAGGTTCTTCATAACCTTTTTTTTTTTAAATTCCATATGTATGTGTTAGCATACGGTATTTGTTTTTCTCTTTCTGACTTACTTCATTCTGTATGACAGACTCTAGGTCCATCCACCTCACTACAAATAACTCAATTTTATTTCTTTTTATGGCTGAGAAATATTCCATTGTATATATGTGCCACATCTTTACCCACTCATCTGTCGACGGACACTTAGGTTTCTTCCATGTCCTGGCTACTGTAAATAGAGCTGCAATGAACATTGTGGTACATGACTTTTTTTTTTTTTTTTTTTTGCCGTATGCAGACCTCTCACTGTTGTGGCCTCTCCCGTTGTGGAGCACAAGCTGCGGATGCACAGGCTCAGCGGCCATGGCTCACGGGACCAGCCGCTCCGCGGCATGTGGCATCTTCCCGGACCGGGGCACGAACCCGTGTCGCCTGCATCGGCAGGCGGACTCTCAACCACTGAGCCACCGGGGAAGCCCACATGACTCTTTTTGAATTATGGTTTTCTCAGGGTATACGCCCAGTAGTGGGACTGCTGGGTCATACAGTAGTTCTATTTGTAGTTTTTTAAGGAACCTCCATACTGTTCTCCATAGTGGCTTGGCTTCTAATTCTTAACTCCAGAGTTTCACTGGATTTCTTGTTGAATTCACTACTAACCTGTACAGTGCTTCATCAGTATTATCAAAGTTTCTATGTATTTATCCATGAATTCACAAGCACCAATAAAGAGCTCTAACTATAACACAATAAAAAGTAATTGACAAACCATGCAAATATTGAAAAGAATCAAGGTGACTGGAGCATAATAAATTACAATACTGTTTGAGCAATCTTCTAGTTCTCAAAAAAAAAGCATGACAGGGCTTCCCTGGTGGCGCAGTGGTTGAGAGTCCGCCTGCCGATGCAGGGGACACGGGTTCGTGCCCCGGTCTGGGAGGATCCCACATGCCGCGGAGCGGCTGGGCCCGTGAGCCATGGCCGCTGAGCCTGCGCGTCCGGAGCCTGTCCTCCGCAACGGGAGAGGCCCGCGTAACGCATAAAAAAAAAAAAAAAAAAAAAAAAAAAAAAAAAAGCATGACAGTACATTTTAATTACACTTACTATTAACACAGAAATGTAGACATGTCTCTTCAAGACTAAGCTCTCAACAGATCTTAGTAAGGCCTAATACAAATTTAACTATTACCAACTCTACCAAAACTTCAACTGTTAATAGCTAAGCTGTTTATCCAATATACTACCTGATAACATAGCGTAGCTTGTTTTAGGCTTATTATTAAATCTGCGTGCTGTTGCTCTTAAGCATGCTAAAAAAAAAAGATTCCACATATTATCTCAACAAATGTTATCAATAACACTAAAAGTTCATCATTTATGTTAACATTTTTCCTATCATGTTATCAAGGTGTATCTGAAATGAGACATCTATAGAAAAGTAACCTGTCATACAACTCAATATAAAAAAAAACCAAACCCAAACCAAAAATGGGCAGAAGACTTAAATAGACATTTTTTCAAAGACACACAGATGGCTAACAGGCACATGAAAAGATGCTCAACATCACTAATTACTAGAGAAATGCAAATCAAAATGACAATGAGGTATCACCTCACGTGGGTTAGAACGGCCATCATCAAAGTCTACAAATAAATGCTGGAGAGGGTGGGGGGGGGGGGAACTCTCCTACACTGTTCGTGGGAATGTAAATTGGTGCAGCCACTATGGAAAACAGTATGGAACTTCCCTAAAAAACTAAATTAGAACTACCACATGATTCAGCAATTCTATTCCTGGGTATATATCCAGAAAAAACAAAAATTCTAATTCGAAAAGATACATGCACCCCCAGCGTTCGATACCAGCACTATTTACAATAGCCAAGACGCGGAAGCAACTCAAGTGCCCATCAACAGGTGCACGGATAAAGAAAATGTGGTATATATACACAACTGAATATTACTCAGCCATAAAAATTGAAATATTACCATTTGCAGCAACGTGGATGAAACTAGAGAAAGTTTAGTGAAATAAGTCAGAGAAAGACAAGTACTGTATGATATCACTTATATATGGTATCTAAAAAATAATACAATGAATCTATGTACAAAACAGAAAGACTCCCAGACACAGAAAACAAGCTTATGGTTACCAAAAAGGGGGGGGGGGGCGTATGGGATTAACAGATACAAATTACTATATATAAAATAGATAAGCAACAAGGATTTACTGTATAGCACAGAGATACCCAATATTTTATAATAATATAATAACATATAATGGAATATAATCTGCAAAAAAACCCGGAATCTATGCTACACACCTGAAACTAACACAATATTGTTAATCAACTATGCCTCAAAAAAAGTTTCCTGTAATGATTAAGTGAATTATATTCACTTGGGCTCCATGTCAGAGGACAGCAACCTACAATTTGTACCTGGTAAACAAAAAACACTCCCACAAAAATATACACATACAGGGACTTCCCTGGTGGCGCAGCGGTGAAGATTCTGCCTGCTAATGCAGGGGACACAGGTTCGAGGCCTGGTGCAGGAAGATCCCACATGCCACAGAGCACCTAAGCCCGTGTGCCACAACTACTGAAGCCCGGGTGCCTAGAGCCCGTGCTCCACAACAGAAGCCCGTGCACAGCAACAAAGACCCAACGCAGCCAAAAACAAAACAAAACACAACTCCCACAAAACAAACAAAACATACACATACAAAAACCAACTACCATTTTGTCAACTTTTTATTAGGTACTTTTATCTCCTGAATTCTGTTTCACAAGATTTACAAGCCAACTTTTCCATTACTCCAATTTTTCTCTGAATCAGTTCCTTATCATATGTCCACACATTTTTCTGAAACAAAATACTAAACAAAATGAGAGACTAGGGAGAGGAATATTTTCAACAAGAACATCAGTGATAAATCCTGCTACAGAAAGCTCTGAAGAGCCAGCTTTATTCCACTCACCGTAAAGCCAGACCTCTACTGTTGTCAGAGATAAGCAATTCTCTGAGTCAAGAAAGAGCAGAGGAACAAAACTATAACTTTTAGTATCCCAACTCCTGTGATTAACAGCGTGACATTGTCAAATGAGTTAAGAGAAACCTCCAATTTTACTTCTGTTGCCCTGGTCCTCTACATCTCTTCCACACAGTAAGAACCGTGTTTCAAATCTTTGTCCACTTCTTTAGATAGACCTCTCAAAGAAGAAAGGAATGATCAAAAAGCAACCAGACTGACATTACAGGTTAAAAAAAAAAAGCTTAACATACAATACTCATCATATGACCTAAATTCTAGAGGACAATCATGCCTAGTAATCAATAGGTAAAATATACAATAGCTCATACAGAACAATTTCCAGTGGGAATAGGAAGAGTGGCAGGCTCCCCAATGAGGTGTGGAGCTCAATTCTTCCTTCAGAGAAACATGGTTCAAGACTGACAGCCCAAGTGAATAAGAGCTGCAAAGTCAATTCATGTATTAAAATTACTCATAAAGCTTAATTTGTCTGATTTTAAAGATAAACACAAATATAAAAGCACTCATATTTTCTTCCTGCACTTCAAAGTAGCATTATATGCATACCACACCTCGATACAGTAGTTCTCACAAAGTAACTCCAGGATCCTGGGGGTTGTGGGGAGCGGTGTGGGGAAGAGGGTGTCTGAGTTCCTTTCAGTGGTCTGTGAGGTAAAAACTGTTTTCATATCAATACTAAGACATTTCTTGCCCTTTTCATTCATTTTCTCACAAGTATACAGCAGTTTTCCAGAGGCTACCTGATGCAAGAGACTGAATGAAAAAGTATATACAAGAATTCAAGTTTTATTAAACGTAAGTTTAAATGAGATTTGCAAAAATATAAAACCATGTCACTCTTCTAATTTTTTTTGTTTTGGAAATGTTATTTTTCATTAGAAATGTTATTTATGTTAACATGCAATAGGTACATTATTTTTAATAAATGTGTTTCTCAGCTTAAATTTCTGATATGGTAAATATCAAGATATAACCCATAGATACAAAAGCTCTCTGTGGTCCTTAACTTTTAAGAGTTTAAAGGAGCCAAACTCCAAAGTTTGAGAACAGCTGTCCTAGAGAAACTCTTCCACAAAGAGACATGATTGAGAAAGTTCATTGCAGTGTTGGTCAGTAACAAATGAGAAACAAATGTTCATCAACTGGGGAACCAGATAAATAAAATACGGTCTATTCAAGTAATAGCATACTACACAGCAGTTAGAAAGAACTAAATCTTAATATACAGTATTAATAATGTTTAAGCAAAAAAGCATTGTGGAATATGTACAACATACTACTCATGTATATCAAAATATAGAATATTGTTTAAGAACCAGAGATTGATATTATACTAAATTCAGTACTTGATTGCTTCTGACTGGGGGGGGACAGGGATAGAGGGGATGGGAGGAAAGAAGGACTTTATAATACTTTATTTTAAAATTAAAAACACATAAATAACAACTGTCGATTCCTGTTATATTCTCTGCACGTTTTTTGTACTTTAAACATCTTAAAATCATAGATGTTGCCCCCCCCAAAAAAAAAGTGAGGGAGAGGGAAGAGCTCTTCTTTTGGATTTAGCGAAGACTGATTAAAGGCTAAAAATTCAATCTACAGATTTTAAAAATCCTATCTATAACCTTTATCCATTCAACAAACTTATGAACTACCAAACCCTTCTTATTAAGGAGTGTATATAAACATAGTAGAACACAATTAAGTATCACTGATTTTTTACTCATCTTTCCATCTTTTACAACACTTAACACAGTGTCTTGCCATAAAAGTCCTGTCAAAATGCCTTTAATAACCTTGGCTTTTTTTATCTTCCTTCCTCTCTTATCAGAGATATACTGACCTCTTCTACCTGTGCCTCAGATCTGTCCCCTTCCTCTCACCCACAATTTTGCTCTAAGTAAACCAATCCCTCTAGCTGCTTTAAACTATGCTTTTTTTTTTTTTTGCACATTCTGTCCCTCAACATGCTTTAACTTCTATGCCCATCTAATAGAGACCAGGGCTTGAACACCACTTACTTAGGTTAAGACTTTATATATACACACTATAGAAACATACCAAAGGGCTAGCACCAGTGCCTACTACACTGTTAATTATTCTTCCTTCCCTTCATCCTTGAAGCAACTTTTCCCTGGGAATACCTCACAACCAAACTTCTAAAACAACAAAAACAAACAAAAAACCCCAACTACTTTACATTTGCTACCTCTTATTTCCTTATCTCTCCTATCACCATTCAACTTTAAACTACAGATTCCATTACCCTCAAAGAATTTTGTGGCCTTTTTCTTACTTAAGTCTTAACCTGTGACCACTCCCCTGGTATTATATAAAATATTATCTTCAGGCAGCAATTAAGAGGGGACCATGTGTATTCAAATCTCAGCTCTGCCGTTAACTAGTAGTATGCCCTTGAGAGAATTATTATTCAACTTCTTTGAAAATCAGTTTTCTCACCTATAAATGGACGACTACGCAAGGTTGTAGGAGTATTAACTTAGATATGTATATATAAAGTGACTGGCATGCTATATAGATGCTTATTAAATACTAATTCCTTTGTCTCCCCCTCTCAATTTTCTCTAGGGCACATCTGAGAGTGACTCCCTGATGTCTCCCTCTAATTCTTGCTTCCAAGTTTGAGTCCTACATGACCAACTGCTTGCCAAAAATTCCTACACGACTGTTCCACTCAAACTCAAGCTGTTCAAAATCGAGCATATTTTCCCATCCACTAAATATACTTTTGGTGACTGCTTGTCATGTTAACAGCATCCCCCCTCTCCCAGCACTCAGAATGTGGGGGCAAAAGGTGCTTCTAAACCTACCAGATGTCAAGTCCATGGATTCTTCTGGTCCACATCCTTCCCCTCCTCTCCACTCCCTCTACAGACATGCCAAGTTCAGATTCTACTTGCTTCTCCTACCTCAGTCCCCAACCCGCCAAATTTCTCCAAACCTCTGCCTTCTCCAATATATACTACAAATCAAGCAGTATTTTGATTATCACTCCACTATTTAAAAGCTTCAATTTATCCACGACCTGGAAAAAAAAAATGGAATTCAAACACATCAGAGATGTAAAACTTGTTAGACCCAAAATTATTGATACCTTAATGATTCTTACTTTCCAGTAGTCTCAGGAGTCAAACTACTGTTCCTTATTTCTCACCACTGTAGCCTCTGAATTACTTTTCCAACACCTTCGGAAATCCTGAGACTGACACTTTCTTCTCCGCCCAAGTCTAATCCCCCACGGCCATCCCACAGTACTCTACAAGGGCCCCAAAGGAAGCCATTCTATCCCATATTAAAGCTACTTGCCTAAGTTTTGTGTCCTCTAATAGTTTAGGCTCCTATGGGACAGAGGTCCTCAGCAGTAGTGCCATCGTATTAAGGACACAGCTTTACAGCTAAGCAGGTTTGCAAAATGAAGATTTGGGAGATTTGAAGTTACAGATTTGAACTAATCAATAACATTTCATGAATGGGGGGAATTAACTGAGAAGCACTACAATCAGGCAGGCACAAGGAGATGGATTTTAAAGTCAGACTATTTTCTCCAGAAAAAAGTGTTTTGGGAAGAAAGTCTGGCAGAAGAGAGTTGGAATTGGTAACATACACCTAACATAATGCAATTTGCAGTGATAAAGACTAGGAATGGAAATAGAAATTATTTAAAGAGGAAAATGATCAATGATAAGAAAATTCTCATTTTGTACATTTAAAAAGGTTAAGATACCATTTTCCTCTTTCAAGGGGTCAGTATCATTCCTAATTTTGGTTTTCAAAGTAAAAACTACTGATGACATTTTTCCCGAATTAACATAAGACACTTTGCTTAATAATGTGCTTAATGTGAACTTCCATAATGTCTCAATCAGAATTAAATACTTCTGATCTTAAGAATACACTAAAAACCCTCCTCTCTGTTCGTTAAAACCATTCAAAAAGTTTTTATCTTGAGAAAGAAATGTACTTATCTTCTAAAAAATTGTACCATTTCTATAAAGTCTCATTCATTCAACAAGTATTTGCCAACCATGTGCTATGCGGGGGGGGGTGGGGGGGGTGGGGGGCGGGGAAAGCAAAGAACAGAAACTCCCTGCCCTCATGAAGCCAACATTCCAGTGTATTTTGCCTTAAGGAAACAAAGTCAACTTCCAACCCTGAAATCTTTGGAGCATTATCACAAATTTTCTAGCCATCAAAAATGAGGAAATACTATTTCATCATTTTGAAAATAATCAATACTGAACTTTACAAGACACTGCCCAACTTCTGCAGTTAAGACATGTTATGTATCCATCAGTTGAAGACAAATCATTTATAGGATAATTGATAAAGCAATAAACGGTGCTAACTGCAGTGTTAGTGGAGGATACGTTATTATAGCACTGCAAAGTGAAAGTTACTGCACCCTAATTCTGTCACAAGTGAAACTAAAAAAACCTCACTGTGAGATGCGCCAAGTTTTTAACGCTGTCCCAAGACATCTAGCACTACACTACTACATCTGACTTCTTCAGTGCTGGGTTTATCTTTAGTATTTGGAAAAGGAAGATAATCCAACTCAACACATGACAATTCTTTCCATTCTGTAACTACATTTTAAATCATCAATGGTCAAGACCTCTCCCCTCAAATCGATTCTGAAAAATAGAAATGTGTGGACTCTAAACTTCAAAAACAGCACCTGGAATGTTTGGAGATACAACCAGAGAGCTTTAGGGCGGCAGGCAGCTTTGTTCCCGGTTTTGGGAGGTTTTCACATGTAAATGCTCCCAAAGAAGGGAGCCGAGGATTAACTACCGCGAGAAGGGTGCGAGGGTGGGGGACTGGAGGCCAAAGCCGGCATTCTAGCGGTCTAAGGCGGAGCGAATACTCTTCCCTCCCATTCAACTTTTTAGGTGTCACGTTGGGGCCACAGAGCCCATAAGAGGGTTGGGTTCACGACTCGGTAAGATAAGGAGCCCCGTTTATTAAGCCCACTTCCCAAGTGTAGGAATCCCGGGGGAGAGAGATGAACACCCTCTCCAACTCCTCCCCGACCCGGGATCAGAGTCCAGCCGCTGTCGCGCCGCGGCCCGAGCAACAGGAGAGCCGAGGCCACCGCTCCGCCAGCCCTGCGACCAGCAGATGCTCCGGCTCCCCCCGCCCCCTACGCCCGCCCGCGCTTCTTTCTTAGCCCCTTGCGGGCTCCCGGTACCGCGAAGCCAATACGGGGCTGGAAGCAGAGAGCGAGAGTACCCGGACCTGAAAGGGGGCGAAGTTAGAGGCGCCGACGCGGGCTGGAGGAGGCCGGAAGGGGGCGAGAGGGGCAGCCCGAGGTCGCCGCCCGGGAGTGGGAGGTGGGGGAGGGGTGTGGGGTCGGCTCCCGCGGCCGCCGCGACCTCCCCGGGCCACAGGCCGCTCCGCGCAGGCCCCACCGCCCCGGAACCGGAGCAGGAAGCGTCCCCACCCCGACCTAAGCTTTAAACCTCCGGCGGCAGGAGAAACGACGCCCCGACTCCACGGCAGGCCCGGCACCCTCCTGTTCCAAGCACCCCTTACCTCTTGGTTGAAGGCGTTGACGGCGTCCATGTTCGCGCTGCGGCGGCGGCTGCTCCGGGCCCGCCGGTCACATAGACCTCGCGCCGCGGCGAAGCGGGGCCGGGGAACCGGCCGGGCCTGAGGGGCCGGCGGAGGCGATGAGCTGCGGAGCTGGAGGCCGGGCAGGAAGAGGCTGCGGCCGAGGCGGCGGGGCGGGCGGCCGAGGCAGAGGCGGCGGGGTGGCGGGCCCCCTCTCAGTCCCGTTCGGAGGATAAGGAAAAAGAGGCGGCGGCGGCCCTGGGCTCCAACATGTCCGTTTGGTGGTGGCGGCTGCGCTCTGCGTCTCGCTGACACGGCCCCCCGCGCCCTCACGCACTAGCCCACACTGGCCCGACCGGCAAGCGGGCGGGCCTCTCTCTCCACCTCGCCAGCGGGATGGCGGCAGCTGCCCGAGTCCACGCCGCGCGGGGCACGCTGGGACGGCTCGGGCCTCCCAGCTCTTCCTGTGCCCGGCTCCAGCCCCGCCCCGCCCCGCCCCGCCCCCGCTGGCCCCGCCCCGCCCCGTCCCGCCCCGCGCGTGCGCGCGCGCCGCCCGCCCAGCCGCTAGCGCGTGACGCCGGGCAACGGAGCGCTTTCCCGCCCGCTGCGGCCGCGGGCCGAGAAGTGTGCTTAGCCCAGAGACTGGGTCCCCGAGAGGGGCGCCGGCGAGCGCGGGGTCCCAGGGCCAGGAGTCTGGCACGGAGAGGGCCAGTGCACACGCGCGCCCCTGCCCGACACGGCGCTCCCCGGTGCCTTTTTGTGTGCCATTCTGCCCAGGCAGGCCCTGCACCCGTCAGGGCTGGCGGGCTCGGAGCCACTTGCCCTCCGCTGCCTGGAACAAAGGGCTCAGGATTTGACCTCAGCCCGCTGAGCGTGCATTTGCAGGCTCCCGTGCAGGCTCTGCCGATGCAGTCCTGTGTCTGCCCTAATCGTGAGGGTTAAATCTGCCTGAGCTGGAGCCCCGAGAAGGACATGCAGGCACTGGATATCCACGCAGGCTTAAAGGAGCCCCTGTGCAGCCTTGTGCCGCGAGAGGAGTGGATTCGCTGAACACTAATATCTATTCCCCAAACCACGTTGTTTCCTTTTAGGTGGAAAGACTGTTCTGATTAACTTCCCGTGCAACCTACTGCCTGCCGGGCACTGTGCTGGGTTCTGGGAATATGGAAATTAAAAGATACTTTTCTTTCCCGCAGGCAGCTCGATTTAGTAGGAGAGGATAGGCAAATGAGCGGGTAATAACTAAAGCATGTTAAGTGTTAGGGCAGAGACTCTGTGGAACAAAGGACAAAGATATTCATCTGACTGGAAGTCCAGGAAAGCTTTTTAGAGGAAGTGGCACCTGAGCTACATCTGGAAGAAGCAGCAAGAGTGGTTGGAGAAGGCACTGTGGCCTAACTGAGCTTGACGAGTACTGTGGCATTACCCAAGGAGGACGAGCTGGAGCTTATGGAGTAAGGAGGAGGACTGAGATCAGGTCTTGAAGAGCCTCTGTGTCCTTCCAAGGAGTTTGGATTTTGTCCCCAAGGCAGTGGGAAGCCATTGAAAGCTTTTAAGAGGAGAGTGGTGTCATGCAATATGCTCTTTCACGACTAATGTGTAGAGTAGCAAGAGTGGGGTCAGGGAAAGAATAGCCCTAGCCCTCAGCCCAGGGGATGCTGAGAGCTTAAGGCAATGGAGTAGAGGAGAGACAAGGTCAGGTAGTTAAGAAGGGAAATGGATGGGTTGGGACAGAACAACTATGAGGTTAAGGAAGAGGGAGGTATCAAGGAGGATGCTCTAGGTATTTGCTTGATGAAGGACATGGGTGGTGGGTTTATAAGTTAGGGAATATATGGGTAGGAAGGAATGGGTTTGAGTAAAGGCACAGTAATGGTTTAACACTTGTAGATCGTTTACCATGTGCCAGGGTCTATCTGACATGCCATTCTGTGTTATTTCGTTTAATTTAACGGGCTTCTGTGTGACGTGGCTATTGGTAATGCCCCTGTTTTATAGTTGAGGAAGTGAGACCCAATTCAGTTAGCTAACATGCCCAAGGCCAGATGATCTCCTTCTGGTGCCTGTGGAGTTTGAGCTGCCCCTGGCGCAAATAAGTGAAGGTGTCTAAGAGGCAGTTGGGTAAACGCGTGTGGAGTCAGGAGAGATGGCTGAGAGGAGGTGGAGGTCTGGGAGTCAGTAGTGCAAAGCATGCTGGGAGGAGCTGAAACTGACAAAGGGACACGAAACTGGAAACTCAGCTATGTGAGGGGTAAGAAGCTAGAGTGAGAACAGGCCAAGAAAGAGCATGGGAGAAGCGGTCAGCCTGGTCCGGTGCTGAGGGTAGAAGTCAGCAAGGTAAAGGTTAGAAAGTACCTGCTAGCAACTGGGATCTCAGGAGGAACGTTGGCAGGAGTGGAGAGGGCCGAAGCCAAACTGATGTGCCCTCAAGAAGGGAATGCAGGGACTTCCTTGGTGGCACAGTGGATAAGACTCCGCACTCCCAATGCAGGGAGCCCAGATTCAATCCCTGGTCTGGGAACTAGATCCCACATGCATGCCACAACTAAGAGTTCTCATGCCACAACTAAGGAGCCGTGGAGCCGCAACTGAGGACCCCCCGTTGCCACAATTAAGACCCGGTGTAGGGACTTCCCTGGTGGTGCAGTGGTTAAGAACCCGCCTGCCAATGCAGGGGACACGGGTTTGATCCCTGGTCTGGGAAGATTCCACATGCCACTGAGCCTGTGCGCCACAACTACTGAAGCCTGCACGCCTAGAGCCCGTGCTCTGCAACAAGAGGAGCCACCCACTGCAACAAAGAGTAGCCCCTGCTCTCTGCAACTAGAGAAAGCCCACGCACAGCAACAAAGAACCAACGCAGCCAAAAATAAATAAATTAAAAAAAAGACCCGGTGCATCCAAATAAGTAAATAAATATATAAAAAAAAAAAAAAAAAAAAGAAGGGAAGGCAGCAGGAGATATTTTACAGCCTTGACTGTGAAGGCAAGTTTGTGAGGGCCCCAGGGAAAAGCTGCAGGATGAAGGAGGAGTATACTTGTTTCTTTTAGGATGTGAGATGATGTGTACTCTTAATTATTTGTTGAAGGAAAAAAAAAGTATTCTTTGGGGGCCCATCTAACATCTACTTCGTTTCACTCCCTTTTTATCTCTCAGCTGAACTACGGTTATATTTTTTTAAGCCCATTTTGCTTCTCTCAGAGTAGTCATACATAGGACCACCAACATTGCATTAGAAAATATAGTTCTTGGGGACTTCCCTGGCGGTCCAGTGGTTAAGACTCCACGCTTCCACTGTAGGGGGCACGGGTTTGATCCCGAGTGCTATGCGGTGTGGCCAATAAAAAAGAAAATACAGTTCTTAGTAGATCTACCCTTTGGCTTTTCTGGATCTCCGTTGTCTACCAAATCCTGTCCAAGACCCCCATACCATGTTGCCAGCCTACTGCCAGGGCACAACCCAAGTTTTGTCATTTCCTGGACACGTCTGGGAATTGACACAGCTTGCCTTTTTTGCTGTCATGTAAAATCTCTCCCGGCTTCTCCATGTAGGCAGGCCCATTTAGCATCAGGTTGATATTCAGACATTACCTCCTTTCAATCATTAATCACTTATCAGGCACCTACTTTGTGTCAGGCACTGTGCTGAAAAGCTTCCCCACTCTCCTCCTAGCCAGACTCAACATCTCCCACCATATGCTTCCATGACCCGGCTATAGCACATCTTACCTTGTCTTGTTATTATCTGGAAAAGTCTGCTGTGCCCTTGCCCTTCCCCTCCCTCTTTCTGTGAACCGTGGCAGATCTTAAAAATGGGCCCACAAAGCCTAATGGAATTCCTTCTCCCCCAGCTCATATCTGCAATCTTCTTTCCTCCTGTGAGTCAGGGAAATGGATTTGCCTAAGGAAGTTTGAAGTCTTGAGCTGGGGGGAAGGTGGTGAGTTCAGCTTCAGACATTTTGCATTTGGGACTCAATGCATGATAGCTCTTGAGCTCTGTAATGGCTGCTGAACTGAGGGAATGATGGCCAGGAGGAGAACATTTCCTGTGCACCATTCTACTGAGATATGAACGTACAAGGAACAAGATTTGACATCTAATATCCTTGTGTTTGAGGTAGATAATTTAGATTTAGGGGGTTCTTTTCTATATAGAGTTGTTTGGTTTATATGTTACAGTGTTTGGGAGGTCTTTTAAACAAGTTGTTTGGGGAATATGTGTTGTTGACTAGGCTTTGGGTGCCTTGGCAGCATTTTCTACCATTTTTCTTTTCAGAAGATAGAGGCAGCACCTCTATCTGCTTTGGGACGTCTGGCAACCACTTGCAGAACTACTGCTGGACTTCTGTCTCTGTCTCTCCAGGCACACAAGTCAAATCGTGCAATAGGAAATTAGGGGCTAATAACAAAAACTCATGAGATCTGTCCTTTGTGAGCACACCTTGAAGCAGTAGGAATGCGGCCTATTAAAAAGATGGCTGGAGGATCATAAATGCATGCGACAAGAATCAGCAAGACATTTTATCCACTTGCAAACTTGCCTTCTCTCAAAGAACATAGATTTAACAGATTCTTGTATTCATAATGTGTGTGTGGAAATAGACAGTTCTGAAAAGCCGTTCCAAACAAACTTGTTTTTAAAAAGAGTAGATGAAATCAATATTCAGAGGAAAGAAAAGATGGCATTCAGAAAGTAGTATTCTGGTTAATTCTGTGCCCTTCACATGTCAACTCACTCTCTTGAAAAGAATGCTGGCTACAGTCTGCAGGTGTGGAGAATACAGAAAGAAAGCATCTCACTCCTGAATAGCCCAGAAGAACATTCATAGATAAGAATTCAAGAGAAAACAGATTCTTTCTAATGCGTTACCCCATATACTTTCTGGAGCAAGTATAAACTAATGATACTGTACAAGATTCTTCCTTTCTTCTTGGTCTGCTTTCCTTCTCTGGCCAGCTTCCTCCCCTTCCTGAGATTTCACCTGACACCTCTGTGACCCCTCTCCCTCCCCACTTAGAGATCTGAAATCTCTCCTGGTTTACATTTCCAACTACCCACTAGAAAATTCCACATGGACGTCCATCCTCCTCTGTCCCCAAGGGACCCACCTGATTCCTTTTCGTGCCAATCTCTATCTCCATGCCCTTTATGTTGTTAGTGCCAAAATAGTGGAAAAAACTATGAGGAAAACAGGAAGTGGAAGAAGGAAGAGCTCAATGTCCGTTGAGGTGACGGGATTTTAGGGAATTTTCACTTTCTACTTAATTTTTCAGCACTTTCTAGACTCCATACAGAAGGCATGTATTACCTTTGTAATCATAAAGAGTAAGCTCCTTACAAAAAGAAACCATACAGATAAGTGTGTAGCAACCCTAAAGTGTTTTGGACAGACAATCTTATTTATGATAGTAAACATATGAGCATATGAGTAATGTATCAGTTAGGGTTCTCCAGAGAAACAGACCATTAGAATAAATATATATATATATATGTGTATATTAAAATATATATTCTCTCTATATATTCTCATATATATACCATTAATATATCTATATTTTTTTCTCCATATATATTTTATATAGAGTTGATCCTTGAAAAATACAGGTTTGAACTATGTGGGTCCCCTTATATGCAGATTTTTTTCAGTAAATATATAGTTGGCCCTACATATCCTCAGGTTCTGCATCCACAAATTCAACCAAATGTGGATAGCAAACTTAATACATCATCCATAGTTGGTAGAATCCATGGATGCAGAACCGGTGAATACAGAGGGCAGACTATGGGACTTGAGCATCCCTCAGTATTGGTATCCACAACAGGTCCTGGAACTAATCCCCCTCAGACACCAAGGGATGACTGTATATGGAGATACATATATACATAAAATCTGCCATCCGCAAACTAGAGTACCAAGAAAGCTGGTGGGGAACTTCCCTGGTTGTGCAGTGGTTAAGAATCCGCCTGCCGATGCAGGGGACACAGGTTCGAACCCTGGTCCAGGAAGATCCCCCATGCCGTGGAGCAACTAAGCCCGTGTGCCACAGCTACTGAGCCTGCACTCTAGAGCCTACGAGCCACAACTACTGAAGCCTGCACGACTAGAGCCCGTGCTCCGCAAAAAGAGAAACCACCACAATGAGAAGCCCATGCACCGCAATGAAGACACAACACAGCCCAAAATAAATAAGTTTGTAAAAAACACCCCCACAAAACTCAAGGCCCTTAAAAACACAAAATATTATTTTAAAAAAAAAAAAGGAAAGAAAACTGGTGGGCAGTCCTAGGCCATGGCCTGAAAACCAGTGCAAGGGCAGGAGAAGATGAGATGTCCCAGCTCTTGCAGTAAGGCAGGAAAAAAAAGAGCTAATTCCTCCATTTTCCACCTCTGTTCTATTCAGACCCTCAGTGAATTGGCTGATGCCCACCTGCATTGGAGAGGGCATTCTATTTTTGTGGTTCCATCAGTTCAGACGCTAATCTCATCCAAAACACCGTCACAGACACACCCAGAAATAACTTATCTCGGTATCTGGTGGCCCAGGCCAGATGGCACAGAAAATTAACCATCAAAAGTAACTGCTAAAGGAAAACAGTTTCTCTTAGCCATATTCTGTCTTACTTAAGAATAGGGATCTAAGATTCTTTTTCCAAAATTGAAATATTAAAATTGGCTTGACTGAAGTGAAATGTGACCTCTCAGGACCGAACTACCCCAATCTAACATTTGCCCTTTTATTCATTCATTCACAAAATAAAGGCAAACACCTACTATGGACAGGCACTGCACTGGGTATTTAGGATATTGCAGTAAGCAAAAACAGATACATTCCAGGACTACTCTGGTGGCGCAGTGGTTAAGAATCCGCCTGCCAATGCAGGGGACACGGGTTCAATCCCTGGTCTGGGAGGATCCCGCATGCCGCGGAGCAACTAAGCCTGTGCACCATAACTACTGAGCCTGCTCTCTAGAGCCTACGTGCCGCAACTACTGAGCCCGTGTGCCACAACTACTGAAGCCTGTGCGCCTAGAGCCTGTGTTCTGCAACAGGGTAAGTCACCACAAAGAGAAACCTGCACGCCGCAACGAAGCGTAGCCCCCGCTCGCCGTAACTAGAGAAAGCCTGTCCACAAACAGATAGATTCCTTCCTCATGGACTACTTCCCCAGAGTCTAATACCTGGCCCTGATGTTGAGCATTTTTTCATATGCATATTGGCCATTTATACATGATCATGTCTTGTGGGAAGACAGTTTTATGTTTTTCTAGCCACTCTGTATGTCTTTTATTTATTTTTCTTGTTTGCACTTAGTCCTCCATTACAATTTTATTTTATTTTATTTTTCACCTTTATTGGAGTATAATTGCTTTACAATGTTGTGTTAGCTTCTGCTGTACAAAAAAGTGAAACAGCTATATGTATACATATACCCCATATCCCCTCCCTCTTGAACCTTCCTCCCACCCTCCCTATCCCACCCCTCTAGGCAATTTTAAATAAAAGGAGGGAAAGGTGGACATCGTTATCCTGTGTCTTATCTCAGGGGTAAACATTCTTTCACCATTACATTGTTAGCTGTAGGTTTTTCATAGATGCCCTATAACAGGTTGAGGAAGTTCCTTTCTATTAGTTTCTTGAGAGTTTTTAAAAAACTCTTTTAAATCATGAGTGGGTGTTATATTTTGTCAGATGCTGTTTCCATGTCTATTGAGAGGCCCATATGGTTTTTCTATTTTATTCTGTTTTAATGGTGAATTACATTGATTGGTTTTTGAATGTTAAACCAACCTGGCATTCCTGAACACATACCACTGGTCACGGGGTATTACCCTTTTTATACATTGCTGGACTCAGTCTGCAAATATTCTGTCAAGAATATTAACTTCTATGTTTATGAGTGATACTGGTTTGTAGTTTCTTTTTCTTGTAATGGTTTTGGTGTCCGAATAGTCTGTCCTCATCAAATGTGTTGAGAAGTAGTTCCTCCCTTCTCTGTTTTCTGAAAGAGTTTGCATAGAATTGCTATTATTTCTTCCTTAAGATTTTGTTAGAATTCACCAGTGAAACCATGTGGGCCTAAAGTCTTCTTTACGGGAAGGTTTTATATTAATAATTCAATTTTAAAATTGATATAGGGCTCTTTGGGTGCACTATTATTTTGAGCCAGTTTTGATAATTTGTATTTTTTGAGAAATTTGTCTATTTAAAGGTTGATGATCTATTGGCATAAAGTTTTTCATAATATTCTCTTATTATCCTTTTTATGTCTGTGGTGATATTGCCTCTTTCAACCCTGATGTTGGTCACTTGAATGTTCTTATTAGAATTTTCTTTTTCAGTGTTGTTAGAGGTTTACTTATCTTGTTGATATTTTTGAAGAAAGAGTTTTGGTTTTATTGATTAGCTCTACTGTTTGTGTACTTTCTGGTTCATTGATTTTCACTCTTTATTATTTTCTTTATTCTGCTAGCTTTGTATTTAATTTGCTCTTCTAGCTTC
The DNA here is from genome assembly GCF_963924675.1 of Phocoena phocoena. Lineage (NCBI taxonomy): Eukaryota > Metazoa > Chordata > Mammalia > Artiodactyla > Phocoenidae > Phocoena > Phocoena phocoena. The sequence goes on from NC_089222.1 coordinate 133,615,558, forward strand.
TTATTTATTTATTTTTGGCTGTGTTGTGTCTTCATTTCTGTGTGAGGGCTTTCTCCAGTTGTGGCGAGCGGGGGCCACTCTTCATCGCGGTGTGCGGGCCTCTCACTATCGCGGCCTCTCGTTGCGGAGCACAGGCTCCAGACGTGCAGGCTCAGTAGTTGTGGCTCACGGGCCCAGCCACTCCACAGCATGTGGGATCCTCCCAGACCAGGGCTCGAACCCGTGTCCCCTGCAACGGCAGGCAGACTCTCAACCACTGCGCCACCAGGGAAGCCCCATCTTCTAGCTTCTTGAAGTGGGAGCTTAGATCACTGATTTGAGACATATTTTTTTGTAGTATAAGCATTTAAAACTTTCAGTTTCCCTCTAGGGAATTCCCTGGTGGTCCAGGGGCTAAGACTGTGCTTCCACTGAAGGGGGCATGGGTTTGATCCCTGGTCCCGGAACTAAGATCCTCCATGCCGCGCAGCGTGGCCAGAAAAAAAAAAGGAAATTTCCCTCTCAAAATTTTGATGTGTTGAAAAAGAAATTTTTTTTGATATGTTGTGTTTCCATTTCTGTTTAGTTCAAAGTATTTGTAATTTCCCTTGTGGTTTCTTCTTTTATCCATGAGTTATTTAGAAATGTATTATTTACATACAATACATTTGGGAATACAATACAAAATATTTGGGACTTTTTCAAATATCTTTCTGGTGTTGGTTTATAATTTAATTTCATTGTGGTCAGAGGTCATACTTTGTGTGACTTCAGTCCTTTTAAATTTATTGAGACTGAAATCTATTTTGTCTGATATTGATATAGCCACTCTAGCTTTCTTAAAAAAATTTTTTTTAATACCATGCAATTTCTTTTTGAAAAAAATTTATTTATTTTATTTTATTTATTTTTGGCTGCGTTGGGTCTTCATTGCTGTGTGCGGGCTTTCTCTAGTTGTGGCGAGCAGGGGCTGCTCTTCATTGCAGTGTGCGGGCTTCTCATTGCAGTGGCTTCTCTTGTTACAGAGCATGGATTCTAGGTGTGCGGGCTTCAGTAGTTGTGGAGTGCGGGCTCAATAGTTGTGGCGCATGGGCTCAGTAGTTGTGGCACACAGGCTTCAGTAGTTGTGACGCACGGGCTCAGTAGTTGTGGTGCATGGGCTCTAGAGCGCAGGCTCAGTAGTTGTGGTGCCCAGGCTTAGTTGCTCCACAGCATGTGGGATCTTCCTGGACCAGGGCTCTAACCTGTGTCTCCTGCATTGGTAGGCAGATTCTTAACCACTGTGCCACCAGGGAATCCCTAGCTTTCTTACGATCAGTATTTTCATGATATATATTTTTCACGCTTTTACTTTTAACCTATCTGTGTTCTGTCCAACCCTTGTGCTCAGTTGTCCTATATTTTACCCCTACATATGTCCAAAACACATTAGTATTGTTTATGCTTTAGACAGTTATTTATCTTTTCTTTTCCTTTTTTTTCTTTTTTTTTTTCTTGGCCATGCTTCGTGGTCTGTGAGATCTTAGTTCCCTGACCAGGGATCAAACCCGGGCCACGGCTGTGAAAGTGCTGAGTCCTAACCACTGGACCACAAGGGAATTCCCAGTCTTTTTTCTTTTAAAGACATTTAAAAAACAAGATAATCCTTTTATATTTTCCCACATATTTAACATTTCCAGTGCTCTTCATTCATTTATATAGATCCAAGTTTCCATCTGGTATTGATTTCTTTCTTCCTGAAAAAGTTCCTTTAATATTTCTTTTAGCGCATGTCTACTATCACTGAAAATCTCTCTGCTTTTGTTTACCTGAAAAAGCCTATATTTCACTTTTATTTTTGATATTTTCAGTGGGTATAGAATACTACATTTACAGGATTTTCCCCCCAGCATTGTTATATGTGTTATCTCACACATACAAACACACACTGTATGTGTGTTTTCTTGTTTGCATAGTTTCTCCTGAGAAGTCTTTGATAATTCTTATATTTGTTCCCCTGTCAGTAATTTGCCTTTTGTCCATTTTCTGAAAATTGTTGTTTCCTATAAATTTTCCAGTTTTCAAATATTCTTTTACAGCAGAAGGGTAAATCTGAACCTTGTTACTACCTCATCACTAGAAACTGAAGTCTCCAGAAGCTTTTGATTATTATGTAGTAAAATGTAGTAACTTTTTCTTTTATATTTAAATCCTTTTTGTATTCTGGCTAAGAAATCTTTGCCTGTCCTGAGGTCATGAAGATATCTGCCTTGTTTTCTTCTAGAAGCTTTATAGTTTTAAAGCTCGTATTAGGTCTATGGTTCACCTCAAATTAATTTTTGTGTACGTGTGAGATAGGATTCAAGTTTCATTTTTTAAGAAGTTGTTCCATCCCCATTTATTGAAAAGCCTTCTTCCCCACTCTCAATGAATTGCATTGGCATTTTTGTGAAAAAATGGCTGCATATGTATGGGTGTATTTATGAACTAATTTATTATTCTATTCCTTTGGTCACTAATGACACACTGTATTGATTACTATAGTTTATGGTTAAAGTTTTGAAATCAGTAAGTCCTCCAATTTTGTTGTTCTTCAAGATTATCCTGGATATGCTAGTTCCTTTGCAGTTCCTTATATATTTTAGCTAAAGCTTGTCAATTTTGGAGAAAAAACAAATTCTATTGGTATTTTGATTGAGATATCTGATTCTCAGGTAATAGTGATGGTCATGAATCTCAAGTGGCCCCATTGTGAAATCCAGCAGGCATAGTACATTTCCTTATATAAAAAAAAAGGAACTTTTTTACACAGTTCTCCTTACCTCTTATTTACCAGAACTGAGCTATACGATCATCTCTAAACAAATGAAAAGAAGAATGAAATTCCCTATTTAAAACCAATCCAGATTCATTTTTTAGAGCTAGAATATGGGTGACTTTCTTCATACCAAGAGATCTTTGCATAGTATCGGAACAAATAAATTCTGTTAACAAAGAACAAGTGGGAGGAAGGGCCCTAAAGTATGGCTGTTGAGTGGACAACAAAGACTGACTGCCTGGGCATCCTTGGTGGCGCAGTGGTTGAGAGTCTGCCTGCCGATGCAGGGGACGGGAGTTCATGCCCCGGTCCGGGAGGGTCCCTCATGCCGCGGGGCGGTTGGGCCCGTGAGCCATGGCCGCTGACCCTGCGCGTCCGGAGCCTGTGCTCTGCAACGGGGGAGGCCACAACAGTGAGAGGCCCGCGTACTGAAAAAAAAAAAAAAAAAAAGATTGACTGCCATCTAAACAAAAGACACTCCATGTGTGAGTGTGTGTTGTGTGACTGTATACGCATATGCAGAAAATGTGGAGGGATATAAACCCAGTTGTTGGCACATGCTATATCACAGCTGGGAAAGGAGCCCTAATGTGGATATGTAGATGAAGGCAGGAGAGGATGAATGCAAAAAAAAAAAAGTGTCCAAAAAATACATAGATCACATGTATGCATTTATATAAAATTCTATACATTTGTGAGTACATAAATCAATCAGAAGATTAAAAAAGCGATGCTAACCCCATCCAAAACAAAGGTCATTTCTGGGGGCAAAATATTAGCCGCACGGGTGAACCCTTGCATTCAAGCAAAAGATAAATAAATGAAGGGTGAGTGGATGAATAATATCTGTAAGCAGCCACAATAAATGTCTTATTGTCCACATATTAAGATCATATATGCTACCAACTGGACAGTCACTCTGCCCTCACTCCTACTACAATTATCCAACAATTCTAACACCTTGAGTCTTTGATTTTTAAGTCCAAGCACATTAAAGGTAGCAAAATAGGGAAGGAGGCTGCTAGGGATAGGCAAACTGACAGCAATGTGAAGTGGCTGCTGACGGGCTGACAGTGAGGAAGGAGACAGAAAAATCTGTAGAAAGCAGACACAAGAACTCATCAAGGCAAAGTTGTCAGGGCCATTCTTTTTAAAGGAAACTGGTTCTAGGCACCTCCGTAACCCCCAGTGACATCCGTTTTACAGCAAGTCACAACAAGGCTGCTGTAATGTCACACCCCAGTTAACAAGGAAACTGAGGGTGTGTGCCACATTCTTTAAGAAAGCAAGACAACCTATGATAGAATGGAGGACGATAGCTATGCCTTTTTTGAGAAAGGAGCTCAGTTCACTCTGTGACTTTCAAGGCACAGCCTTCAGTTCTCTATTGGATGCACCAGCTGGAGTCTGCAGCCCTCTCCAGGCTAACGCATTTAAAACATTTCCTGCCTCATTTTCAATTAAGGTGCCACATGAGTGGACAATTTGTTTTCAGTTACAAAAGTGTTGGTGAGGCAAGTCCATGTGTGAACATTTTCAAGGGAAATGTCTGAGAAAGTGTTTCTTAAACTCTTAAACATCCTTCCCCACTTTGAGATGATAAAAGTGGTCAGATTACCAAGAGAGAGGAATTGGTGTAAGGAGGTTGGTAATGAGAAAGTGGCTGCTTCCAACCTACATAATTGGGAAGTGAGATGAGGGGTAGAGGAATACGACCCTCCCGTTCGGCAAACTTTTGGTTTGGTCATCACCTTTTCGTAAGTGAAGTCTGGGGACTTCCCTGGCGGCGCAGTGGTTGAGAATCCGCCTGCCAATGCAGGGGACGTGGGTTCTGAGCCGTGGTCCGGGAAGATCCCACATGCTGAGGAGCAACTAAGCCCGTGCGCCACAACTACTGAGCCTGCGCCCTGAGCTCTGAGAAGCCCGTGCAGGGCAGTGAAGAGTAGCCCCCCGTTCTCCACAGCTAGAGAAAGCCTGCGTGCAGCAATGAAGACCCAACGCCGCCAAAAAATAGATAAATAATTTAAAAAATAAAAACACTTGGAGTTTTTTTAAACAAGAATATGCTACAATAAATAAATAAATAAGTAAAGTTTTACTGAGACACAATCATGCTGATTGGGTTACGTATTGTCTATATTGTCCATATATTGTGTTTCAAGCCACAACACAGAACTGAGTAGTTATGACACAGACCTGGAGCCCACAAAGCCTAAAATATACTACCCAGCTCTCTTCAAGCAAAGTTTGCTGACTTCTAATCTCATGCTTCATGAGGAAGACTTCAGGGGTCACTGGGAGAGTTTTGAAATGTGTTGTGTGGAGGGTGGGAGACAGGTATAAACCACGTCTAAGGCAACTAACGTAGCCCATGGGCTGGGGGTCTGATTCCTAAGGAGTCTAGAGGGTAAGATCTTTCCTGGTGGCAGAACCAGGGTCGTGACGCCTGGATCCAGGGTGGGCAGGGGAAGTGACTCTGAGTGTTTCCTGAGGACCGCTCAGGATTGAGTGGGAGACGGAAAGCAGTGATGTGGTTCATTTGCGGTCTTATTGGGTAGGCCACCTGGAGACCTTGACAGAAAGAGGCTAGAGCTGACCAGGTATTGCATGCCCAGAGATTAAAGAAGGAATTGCAAGAGACCACACAGAATCGGTACATCCTTCGTGGTCAAAGGAAGAGGGGAAGAAAAGGATCCAGAAGAAAACCTCTAAAGAACCCACCAAAACAGCCATGAGAGAGATCCGGCACTAACCATCTGTCAGCCCTGAGACTCAGCATGAAGCCACCAGCCAAACGAGAGCTGGTCTAGACACCTTCTCTCCTCCTTCCCCACTCCTGCTTCACCCTGGTGGCACCACACTAACAACTGGCAAGTTGGGGAGGACATGAGCAGGGGCAGAGGAGGAGCAGAAGCTTCCAGACAAAAAGTCAAGGAAGGGTGAGGATTTAACACTGTCAAGTTGAGTTTTCTGCCATTCTAAGTAGTAAATTGAATCTGTGACTTAAGGTGACTCATTTATTACTAGAAATGAGTAGAAAAGCTCTACCTCCTAGAGTTTCATCTAGGCTCATGAGAAGAGGTTGAAGGGGTGCGGGGAAACACAACTAAGGTTGTGTTTGTGGCGCGATTCATGCTTGTTCAACATATGGGATATGATAACTAATAGTTATGAGCACTCACACGTGCCAGATGCCACGCCAGGCACTTCTCATGTGTGAGCACATTGAATCCTCCCATCAAGTCTCTACTGTTAAGCCAGCTTTATGGGTAGGGAACCAAGACAAAGGAAAGATAAGCTGTGGTCCACAGTCTCACAATTAGTAAGTGGCAGAGATGAGATTCAACCTCAGGCAGCCTAAAGCCAGCCCGAGCTCCCAATCACTATGTCATGCTGCCTGGTAGCATAGCAACCCAAGAGCTGGTTCTCTAAAGGTTTGTTATTTGCTGAGAGGTTTGTTTGTTATTTGCTAGAGCCAGGGGGTCATCAGTTTGGTTCTCCTATCAGAGCCTGCCACAGACTCTATTGTATCCCAAATGGCCAGAGACATGTCAGGCCTCATTGGATTAGCTGGATCGCAAGTGCTAAATGGCAGAGTTGCTGATACTACAGCCTGGACCAGCTCTGGACTTGCTTCCTCTCCAAACTGAGAGTTGAGTCACCCATGGAGTCAGATGGCACACCCAATGTATTATACAAGTCTAAAGTCCACAAACATGGCACCCGACTCCCAGTGATAGGGCTTGCAAGGTACAACAGTGTACTCTTGGAGAGAGAACCCTACATGTCCTCCATTATTGGACCCCTTCCCCCACCTCTTCCTCAAATCCACTACCCCAAATCTGATGTAGTTTTATGAGACTTAGCTTCCACGCTTTTTAAAAATTAATTAATTAATTTATTTTTGGCTGTGTTGGGTCTTCGTTTCTGTGCAAGGGCTTTCTCTCGTTGCAGCTAGCGGGGGCCACTCTTCATCGCGGTGTATGGGCCTCTCACTATCGCGGCCTCTCTTGCTGCGGATCACAGGCTCCAGACACGCAGGCACAGTAGTTGTGGTTCACGTGTCTAGTTGCTCCGTGTCACATGGGATCTTCCCAGACCAGGGCTCGAAGCTGTGTCCCCTGCATTGGCAGGCAGTTTCTCAAGCACTGCTCCACCAGGGAAGTCCAGCTTCCACGCTTTGGTGTGAATTGTCCAACCCAGTCATCCTGGGTGTCTGCTACTTCAGCTCCCTGGATTCTGTCAACTTGGTGTCCTTTGGACAACTGAGATTCCTGTAGACCAAACTGTGGCACAGTATCAGAGAAGTAACATAATACTGAAGTAAGATAGTGAAGGTGTACTATCGTCCTTGCCAGGTAAAACACACAAACAAACACCTGCTTCTGGTGTTCTTTGGGTGTTGGGATAGAGAAAACACGCTTTTGGCAAATTCATAGATGCATACCAAATGCCAGGGTCTCTGTATGTTTGCTTTTGTCAAATGAAGCCTGCTGGAACAGCAGGTGTAACTGATTAAGATTATAGTAATCTATTGTTACTCCCCAAGACCAATCTGGTTTTCTTCACTGGCCGAACTAGAAAGTTAAATGGGAATGTGGTATTAATCATCACCTCTGGATCTTTCAGGTCTTTTAATCTCTGTAATTCTCCCAGGGATGTGATATTACTTATGATGTGCTATTTTATGTAGGGAGAGCTCCATCAGTTTGCACTTGGCCATTCCTATCATAATGACCCTTATTTCATGGATTTTAGAGAGCCAAAGTGGAGAATTACTCTGTTGTGTGTATCGGTTCCAGTTATACCTTTGTAAGCTGAGGAAATAAATACAGATTTGGGGGCTCTTTGAGCCTAATGAAGACAAACTTAAGTCAAAACTCAATTTATTACCTTACTCCCCATAAATCTTCTCTCTGACTGGTAGACAACAGTGGTATTCTGCTTCCATAGGAATTAGCATTAGTAACGGACCCAGTTTCTAAAAATGCTCTGAAGATCTAGGTATTTTCACTTCTCTAGTACACATTTATTCTGATTAATGATGGTAACTGTTTTGGAGGAAGATCAAAATGAAGATTTTCAATATATATTTGTGATCATATTGTAGTGTTCCTCATCAAGAGTTCCTGACCTTTCCTTCATTCAAGAGGCTCTGGGTCTGTAAACTAATTCAGGTCTAGCATTTGGGAATCTCTACTGAAGTGTCTTAGACCATGCCTCTGTTTATGAGCTCCTTATGATTTTTGTCCTAGAAATTCCATGGTCAATTAACCATGGTGAAAGATCCCTTCCAGGCAGACCATTCAGATTCTATTCTGACCCTGCTTCCACTTGTTACTGATTCATCTCTGGGGATGGCTGAGGGAAGGAGAGGTGTCCAGTTGACCAAGTCTAGGTCATTTGCCCACACCCTAGCTACAAAAGTGCCTGGGGACTGACAAATCTGTTTTTCAGTTTCAATCATAGGTAATTAGAGTTTGCTTTCCACCAGAATTTATAATCTGGGAAAATAAATCCAGATATTTATCCCAAACATAAGGAGGTTCAGAGGCTACTCAGCCAAAAACAATGACAAATGTCCCCCCGATCCATTTCATCCCTTTGCTGTCTAACAACTATGAATCTGGATCTGCTGGATCTGCTGGATTAAACCAACCCTGAAGCCTGCTCTACTCCTGGACTTAGAATTATGAAAGCCAATACATTTCCTTATTGTTGAAGCCAGTTTATGCTGGGTATTCTGTTATTCATAATTGAGAATATCTTAATTGATTCAATATAAAATCTTCTGCATTTATAGCTCCTAATGGCATCCTCCAGAACTGGTATTCCTTTATAATAATCACTACTGTCCGGCAAGATGGGAGTGGCTAGAATCTGGACTAAGATGGCAATATAACACGTGTGAATATTGACATGAAAGGAAATAAATAGATTAAAGAATGATTGAGGGACTTCCCTGGTGGCACAGAGGTTAAGAATTTGCCTGCCAATGCAGGGGACACAGGTTCGATCCCTGGCCCAGGAAGATCCCACATGCCGGGGAGCAGCTAGGCCCGTGGGACACAACTACTGAGCCTGCGTGCCACAACTACTGAAGCCCGCACACCTAGAGCCCGTGCTCCGCGACAAACAGAAGCCACCACAATGAGAAACCCGCGTACCACCCACTCGCCACAACTAGAGAAAGCCTGCGCTATGCAACGAAGACCCAACGCAGCCAAAAATACATAAATACATAAATAAATACATAAATAAATTTATTTAAAAAAGAAAGATTGAAATGTATAGTTTTATAATGAAAGAAATACACTTTAATTACCAAAAATTTTATGTTGACAACTCAATTCCAAGTAATACAAATAAATGGGCACTACTAAGCATTTAGAAAATACTTATGCAAGTAAAAAAATAAACCTACTTATGCCTCACTTTACCATGTTGCTCACATTGAGCTACTTTACTATTATGAAGCCTTGGACAGAGTCCAGGGCATTGGTTTTTAATATGATTTAATAAGGTGAACTTGATTCTCTGAATCTTAGATTTCTAGTATGCAAAACAATTGTTGTTAGCATCAAATTAATTCATATATGTGAAAAATCATTTTAGAGCCCAGGGCATTGACGAGGCAGGTTTTATTTATTTAAAAAAATTTTTATTAGAAGTTGTCAACTAAATTCTAATTTATTTTTCATATATGGAAGCATTTATATTTCTTTCTTTAAATTTATTTTTAAATTTTATTTTATTTTTGGCTGCGTTGGGTCTTCCTTGCTGTGCACGGGCTTTCACTAGTTGTGGCAAACAGGGGCTGCTACTCTTTGCTGTGGTGCTCTGGCTTCTCATTGCAGTGTCTTCTCTCGTTGCAGCACGGGCTCTAGGCATGCGGGCTTCAGTAGTTGTGGCGCTCTAGAGCTCTAGTTGTGCTCTAGAGCACAGGCTCAGTAGTTGTGGCACACGGGCTTAGTTGCTCCACGGCATGTGGGATCTTCCTGGACCAGGGCTTGAACCCGTGTCTCTTGAACTGGCAGGCGGATTCTTAACCACTGCACCACCAGGAAGTCCAAGAGGTAGGTTTTATGTTTGAATTCTGCAAGGCTGAGATGGTCACACTGATCATTCATGAATTTTGGTTCTAGTATAAACACTACATTTCCTATTTTGGTGGTTGATTTTCATTTCCGAAAAAATAACAGATCTATTGGTGTTTATCTCCCAGTGCTTCATAACTGAGTATTAATATTAACTAACATATTGTGGAAGCGAACAGAGGTAATGAAGCCCTTTCCAGTGCATAATCCCGTTTGAGAGATGCAGGGACTCTGTGCAGTCAAGATGGAGGGCAGCATTATGATCACAGCTTTCTGAGGTACTTAGAGAGGAGTGCATACCAGCTAGTTACATGGTCTAGTTGGTTGTGGAAGGGAATTTTAATTTAGTCTTCTAATAATATTTCTATGAGAGTCTCTCCTAATTTGACTTTCTTGTCTTCCCATCATTACTAGCTTTTTGATGATGCGCAAGTGACAGCCTCTTTATGTCTTAGCTTCCTTATCTGTAAGATGGGGATAATAATGGTGGTTTATGATAGGGTTGTTTTGGGAACTAAATGAGCTAATATTTATAAAGCATTTGGACTAGAGCCTGGAACTTAGTAAGCACTGTGTAAGCATTTGTTAAATAATAGATAAACATGCTTTTATTCTTCCCTTGTTACTTGCCATCATCACCACCATTAATTGTCACCTGCAAGTATATCTCCTCAAATACTAGTGTCATTTTGATCTGGTTTGTCTTTGCCTACTATGCATGAAAGAATGTTTTATGTAAAAGCCCGTTATTTGTTACTTTTTGAACAGTGTTTTAGATTGGGGTAGGCATACTATGGGCCAAATCTGGCCCACTGCTTGTTTTTAGAAATAAAGTTTTATTGGAACACAGCCATGCCCATTCATTTGCATATCGCCTATGGCTGCTTTCATGCTACAGTGGCAGAGTCATGTAGTTATAGCAGAGAACCTATGGCCCAAAAAGCTTAAAACATTTATCATCTGACCCTTTACACAAAACGTTTGCTGACTCCTCTATTTTAGATACATCTTTTTTAGAGAAATACTTGGGTTTTAAGGTCTTTAAGAGAGAGGAAATCTCACACTTTTTAGATTCAAAAAAGATAAATATTTCCTTCTTGTTTCTATTGGATTACGAATATAAAACTGGTCACCCACCTTACCTATATCACAAATAAGGGGCAATTATTATTATTGTTGCTATCATTACATCACGTGCAGATTGTCATTGCCTACCCAATGCCTGCCACGAAGTTGTGGATTTGGCTCTTCTGTATTTGAGGAGGCTCATTTTCCTCCTCAAACATGTCTTATGATCTGAGGCTCTCCTTTAGGTCAAAGGAGTGATTCATCTCCCCCTGAGATCAGATCAAAGCGAAATGGGAGCCTAGGTCTTGTGCTGTCCCCACCCCCTACCTCACATACACTTCCTGAAACAGAGCAGTTCCCAAGTTTGATCCCGTGTTATAACAGCTAGCTTTCCACTCATTCGTGATTGCCTGTCACCCTCTTAATCTCAGGTATTCGTCTTCTACATCTGTGCTTATAAGAGATTCAAGGAGAAGAATTTGGATGGATCAGATCAAATTCATTATGATTTCTCCCTTGGGAAAATAGTTTGGGGCCCACGACATATGTTTCCTGCATAAACAGATCCAGTTTACGTGCCTGGAGTGGGGTTATACCGTTGTGCATTTTTAACGTCCTGATGTTTTACGTTTTAAAATGATCTATTAGTGGCTACGTGAGAGTTACCTCACATCTAGTTCTTTCAGTGGAATTGCTTTTCATGGATCATTTTTGGCAATTTGTCTTTAAAGTTCTTAAAATTGTCCCAGTATTCTCCTGTAATACCTGTCACTCTAAGAATCTGTCTCCCCTAGACATAACTCCTATCATTCTATAATGTAAGGACATCGCTTCATAAATCTTTAATGTATGTTACTATTCAGATTGACAGATTCTGTACTTATTATCTACGACATTTTCATTGACTTCTCTTGCAAAGTGACATTATTGCCATCCCAGCCTGGGTAAGATTTAATACCTGATCTCCCTTCCATCCATTTATCAAAATCATTCATAACTCCCTCTTTTTTCCCCTCCCCCTATGCAAAGTATCAATGCAAAGATTTTTATTTTTATCCTATTTCCTTGGATATTTTTCTCTAATTATTACTTTGGTAAAGAAATATTATCACCTAAAGGACAGTAGCTGTCCCAGTCCTTGTCTGCATTCTGATTTATTGAGATAGTTTATGGGCTTTTTATACAAAATTCCTAAGGAAGTGTCCAAATATATTGCTAATGCCAAGGGACCCTTGTTTCATTACTTCCTTATAAACATTATTTATAATGTCCTTATTAGAAACATTATAAATTGTTTCTAAGTTGCTTCTATCTAAAATTTACTATTTATGAAAATTTTAAACTTTAAAGCCTATTTATTAAAAATATTATAATATATATTTAGTATATTTGAAAGCATTGATCTTCAATTTTCAGGACAAATCGATAAACTTGAAATACTAATTTATTTCTTAATCCAAAGGCAGTGGAGACACAGATCTGAATAAACATAGATCTGAACAGTGTCCCTGCCCTCATGGAGGCTGCAATTTCAGGTGAAAGTCCAACAAGTTAAAAAAAAATATAACGTGGGAAGTGCTAAAGGAACTACTGTTGTGGGTGTGTTGTATGGGTTTTACTGGAGCCCATGTGATGGTGTCATTAGGGAGGACTTCCTGGAAGAGGTGAACTAGGTCTTAATGGAAGCACAGGATATCCCTGGGTTGGGAAAGGTCTTCCAAGATGAAGGAACACGTTGTACAAAGTAAAGTAATTCTGTTTGGATATTATCCAGCAGGTCCATGTGAACATAGAGTTGAGATTATCTAACTATGCTTATAAACATATGTGCTAAGGTAAAAACTAGACTAGACCACAGGGTTAACAGGCTCTCTCTGGGAAATGCAACAAGGTCTAGAGACAGGTTGCGGGTATGGGAAAAGCATCAAGGACCTTTGACATAAGAAATGACTATAGCTGCAGATAAAAGAAGTTTTGAATTGGGAACTATATTCAGTATCTTGTAATAACCTATAACGGAAAAGAATCTGAAAAAGAATATATTTGTGTGTGTGTGTATATATATATATATATATATATATATATATATATATATGTAACTGAATCACTTTGCTGTACACCAGAAACTAACACAACATTTTAAATCAATTATACTCTAATTTAAAAAAAGAGTTTTTTAATTAAAAAAAAAGGTTTTTGTTTTTGTTTTTTAAGGCAACAGCATTCTTCCCTAGCTGGCTATTCCTCAATAGGGATTGCCTTTCCCCGGGGAAAGGTGCAGAAGTTTTGAGCAATGAATTATAATTATGTGGGTAATTCTGTTTTTTTCTTTTGTTCCCCTCATATCCCCACCCCCTTTTTCTTTGTTTGTTTGTTTCTTTTTTTTTGTAATTCTTTAAAATAACACTTCATAGTCCCTATCTAGGGTCCTAACAGGGCAATCATATTTTTTTTTCTGATTTTGTTTTTTTGTTCTTATTGAGTAAGATTCAGTGCACAGGTCTATAGTGTGAAGGGAGCAAGCTGAGGGAAACACTGTTTCCTTTCTCTTGGCTAATCTAATTTTAGGAGGCAGCAAAACTGATACTTAATAAAAACAGATGTTTCTAAGCAGATTGTGTGTATGTTAGAACCTTTGCCCTCCTCCTGGCCTCAGCAATACCAGAAAAATGAGTAAGCAAATTGATGCTCTGATGATTTTTTTTTTTATATCTAAAACACACACATGGCAGGTTGGTTTCTGGTCTCACCCCTAGAACCAGGGTACTGGCTTAAAGACACTATACTGTAGTGATTTTGAGCAAAGACCCTGGAGCCAGGCTGCCTGGGTTCAAATCTTGGTACTACCCTTGCTAAATCCATAAGCTGCGGTGCGTTGTTCAGCTTTGTTATCTGTAAAATGGGAGTAATATTAATAGTGCCAACCTCATGAGAGCTCTGAAGATTAAATGATTGACATAGACAGGTGCCTGGGAGAGTGCCTGGTGCACCCTTGAGCGTTGGCCAGCATCACCTGTTAAACAGCGTCTAGGGTTATACGCCGTGGCACCAAGAACGTTTGTCCTCAGCACCCTCTCTCTTCTTTCCGTCTTAGTCACCATGCAGTGTTCCCCCGTCTTCACCCCAGTTTGCTCCTGGGGCCCCAACTTGTTCAGAGGGACAGTGGCCTGACCAGTGTCAGTCATTGGTAGTAACGAGGTGTATTGTGTTTTAACTGAGGCTCCCTGGCATCGAGGAAGAACTTGATTAAGAATAAGAAAACCTGGGGTCTATTCTGCCATCACTGCTTACTGGCCCTGTGTCTTTAGGGAAATCTAAAAGTGCCATGTCCCTCAGGTTCCTCATCCTCAAAGCTGGGATGACAATCTTTGTCCTCATCTCACCTGTACACTGTGGGGGTTGCAGGAGATAGCACTTACGGAACTCTTTTTAAACTGTAAAATGCAAACAGATATAGACGATTGGTTCCGTTGACCCAAAGAAAAGACTTGTCAATGAATAGTATTCGCTTTTCCTGGTCTTGATGTATTTAGTACCTGCGGCACAATGTTGAATAGGAATCTTGTCTTATCTCTGGCTTTTATGGGAAGGATGCATGATATTTGACGCATAAAATGGAACTTGCTTAGGTTACCAACACACTTTATCAAGTGTAAGACATTTCTTCTCCTGGTTTGCTATCTCAAATGGGTGGTGAATTTTAGTAAATGCCGCTGAAACATCTGTTAATGCATATGGTTTTTCCACTTTCATCTCTTTGATAGATTCCTTTTATTTAAATAAATTTATTTATTTATTATTTTTGGCTGCGTTGCGTCTTTGTTGTTGCATGCAGGCTTTCTCTAGCTGCGGCGAGCGGGGGCTACTCTTCGTTGCGGTGCGCGGGCTTCTCATTGAGGTGGCTTCTCTTGTTGCGGAGCACGGGCTCTAGGTGCGCGGGCTTCGGTAGTTGTGGCACGTGGGCTCAGTAGTCGTGGCGCACGGGTTTAGTTGCTCCGTGGCATGTGGGATCTTCCCGGACCAGGGATCGAACCCGTGTTCCCTGCATTAGCAGGCAGATTCTTAACCGCTGCACCACCAGGGAAGTCCCTCTTTGATAGATTCCTAATATTGAAACATCTTTACATTCCTAGAATGACCCTTTTTCATGATTCCTTTAACACACTGCTGGATGTGGAATTTTGTATTTTTGTTTTAAGTGAGGTGTATATATATATGTGTGTGTGTGTGTGTGTGTGTGTGTGTATTTCTACCATATATATACACCATATATATACCATCTACACATATATGTGGAGAGTAAGGGTGTATCCAAGTATGGAATCTATAAAATGATTAGATAAGCTTCCTGTCTTTTCCAGGATCTGAAAACAGTTTGTATAGATTTATCTCTTCTCTAAAGATCTGGTAGAATCTACCTGAAAATCCCTCTGAATTGATGCCATTTTAGTAGATCTTTGAATAGCTCTTCACTTTGTTCTATGGTTGAGATTCTATTCAAGTTTCCTGCCTTTCCTTGGATGAATCTTTATAATGAATATTTCCCTAGGAAGTTACTCACTTCATCTACAGATTTTCTAAAAGCTTGCCACAAAGGTAACATTCTTACAATTTTTGACTTAATATTTTGCCTTTTTTCTTTCGACAGGTATGCCAAAGGTTTGTCTTTCCATTAATTCCTTCAAAGAACCAGTTAATCGAGTCTATTGTCTTTCTTCAACTTTCTTCAGATTTATTTTCTATCTCTCTTCTCCCCATCTCCCCCCAGCTTCTTGAGTTGAAAACTTGGTTGATTCATTTATTTCAACCTTTCTGGTTTTCTATCAGTGTTTTATATGTGTTTAAGGCTATATATTTCTCCTCTGAATGCTGCCTTATCAACTTTGATACATATGTAGCGCTCCTGTGATTCTTTTCTTAAAAAATTTTTATTTATTTATTTATTTATACAGCAGGTTCTTATTAGTTACCTATTTTATACATATTAGTGTATGCATGTCAATCCCAATCTCCCAATTCATCCCACCACCATCACCCACCCCCACTTTCCCGCCTTGGTGTCCATACGTTTGTTCTCTACGTCTGTGTCTCTATTTCTGCCTTGCAAACCTCTTCATCTGTACCATTTTCTAGATTCCACATATACGCGTTAATGTACAATATTTGTTTTTCTCTCTGACTTACTTCTCTCTGTAAGTGCTCTTGTGAGTCTAAATAGCTTGTAATTTCCAGTTTTATTCCCTTTAAAACCTAGGACTTAGCTGAATGTTGTAAAATATCCAAGAGGATAGATTTTTTTGTTGGTTATCTTTCTGTTATTATTTTCTAATTTATTCCATTATAGTTCATGAATATGTACTGTCAGAGTTTTCCTTTTGGGATTTTGTGTTATGATTTCTTTTGTGACCTAATACACTTGGAGAATGTCTCACGAAATTTTGAAACGATTGTGTAATCTCTGTTGGGTAAAAAGTTATTTCTCTCCAGATATCTGTTAAATGATAATTGTTAATTGTATTAGGTGGGACTTCTCAAGCCTTATTCATTTTTGTAATAATCAGCCAGTTTCTGAGAGGTGTGTTTAAAGTCACCTATTACAAGACTTCCCTGGTGGCGCAGTGGTTGAGAATCCGCCTGCCAATGCAGGGGACACGGGTTCGAGCCCTGGTCTGGGAAGATCCCACATGCTGTGGAGCAACTAAGCCTGTGCGCCACAACTACTGAGCCCGTGTGCCTAGAGCTCATGCTCTGCACTAAGAGAAGCCACTGCAATGAGAAGCCTGTGCACTGAAACGAAGAGTAGCCCCCCACTTGCCGCAACTAGTGAAAGCCCGTGTGCAGCAACAAAGACCCAATGCAGCCAAAAGTTAAATAAAGAAATAAATTAATTTTTTAAAAAAAGAAAGGCTTAAAAAATAATAAAATAAAGTCACCCATTCCAAGAATTTTTCAGTGTCTCCTCACATTTCTATCAGGGTTTGCTTTATATATTTTGAGGCTAAGATTTTTAGGTTCATAAAGTTTTGTGACAAATTTGGTAGGTGATAATTTTCTACCTGGCATGCCTTTAGTATGTACCTGGCATGCATTTTTCTATCTCTTTCCACATCTTTATATTTGACTTTCCTGTGTTATTTTCATTAGGTGTTATAATTACTGATATGTTTGCCCTTCTTTCTGGTAGCGACATAGGTGACCAGTTGACCACCAAAAATTCATGGTCTCCCCTCCCCAGTGTGGAAAGTGACTGCCCAGTCAAGGGCTACATCCAGGTACAGTCACGTGATTAGTTCTTAGCAATGGAATGTGAGTGGTGGTGATGGGAATCACTGAGGACTTAATTATTTTCTCCGCTTAGATTTGATGCTCGTTAATTGGAGATGATTTTGTGGACAAGTGGAGGAGGCAGATGGGGAGGAAGGAGCGCTGTTTGTGTATTAATTCTGAAACCCCAAAAAGCCAGGGGACCAGAGGTATCTAAGTCCTTGACACAGTCTAAATGGTTGTGTCTCCCTAAAAATGTATATGTTGAAATCCTAATCCTCAAGGTGATGGCCTTTGGAAGGTGATTAGGTCATGGAATTAGTGTCCTTATAAAAGAGACCCCAGAGAGATCCCTCCCCTCCTCTGCTGTGTGAGGGCATAGCCAGAATACAGCCATCTATGAACCAGGGAGTGGGTTCTCACCCGACAGGGAATCTGCCAACACCTTGATCTTGGACCTTCCAGCCCCTAGAAGTATGAGAAATAAATTTCTGTTGTTTTTAAGCCTCAGTCTATGGTATTTTGTTATAGCAGATTGAATGGACTAAGACATTTGGTGATGACTTGCTTGATGTTTGCTTTCTCTGTAAATTCCCTGAGCCCTAGGGCTTCCCTGCCTGGTTCACCATAGTCTCCCTAGAGCTCAGCTTATGATAGAAACTTCATTAATATTTATTGGATGAATGAATGAAGTGCTGACCATCTTCTCCTTCACATTTACCTCCTGGTGACTCGACTGATTCTTTTAATATTCTTTTAATTCTCTGCTTATACCAGGCCAACATCTTTCTCAATAAGAAACCAAGCCAATGAATGAGGGAGTGAAACCATGAAAAAAAGAAGCCTCCCCTGTGTCTGTTAAGTCATGTGTTATGCAAAGAGTGGCTAGAAAGGCTGTAAATTGAGATTAATGAAAAGAAGCTGTAAATAGTAATAATAACAAAGACCTGCATTGTGTCAGGCACTGATCTGGGTGCTTTTTATACATTCCTTCACTTAATTCTTACAATGGCTACCACGGAGGTGTTATTCTTTCTATTTTACAGATGAGTCAACTGAGGCCTCGGTGTAGTAAGTGAGCAGCAAAGCTGGGATTCAAATCCACATCGTGCTACCTTCACGCTGGAGTTTCCCTCTTCTATAGTTTGAAAAAAATTCAACAGGCTGCAGTCCAAGGCTCAGCTGCTTGAGCTTAGGAAGTCGTTTAATTTCTCTGAGCCTCAGTTTCCTCATCTGTAGAATGGAGATAATGATGATACCGATTTTCAGTTCCTCTTGGGATTACTGTGAAGACTAAATGAGTGGATGTTTATGATGACCGTGATTTGCAAACTCCTAAACTCTGCAAATGTTGGTTATTTTCTGGTCTACTGGAGAAACTTACATCAGACTTTGAAATTTCCAAGTTTGAGTGTGAGCTTTTTCACAGGCAACCTCTCAGTTATTCAGAGCAGAAATAATGTTCCCAGTCCCCTGACAGACCATTCTTCTATTTTAAGTATTCAACTTTCTCTGCAGCGCCTTTTGTAGGTAGGCAAGCCTTCACCAAGTTTCTGTTCCTCAAATCAGTTTCTTAATTTGCACTGGGGAGAAGTGTTACATAAGCTTATTTTATTGTTGTCCAGCCTTTCATAAATCTTTACCTAGGGTTATCAAAAGAGGCCTTGGTTTGTTGTCATGAGCCTGGGATGGAGCTGAGCCCTGACACTCAGCAGCCTTGTGACCCTCGGTGAGCTACTTCAAGCTTCCCATCTGTAAGGCAATGGGTGGGGCTCTTTCCCTAATGGCCCCTTGCTGTACAGCTTAAGAATGATTGCAAAGGGTCTTAAGCAAAACTGAACGTCTGCTGTAAAAGCCTGCACCTCAGCAACATGGTCCACAGTGGAATCTATATTTAGTTGTGTTGGAACCATTTTCCCTTCTCTTTTAGCTTTAGAACTTCCTACCTCCAACTATTTGTTTATTACAGCTGTGCCCCCTTTTTGCTCTACTGATGCGGGTGAGATGCAAATATGCCTTTTGCAATTTTGCTGGGGCTCCTGGGCCGGAAATTGACAGATAAGTGATAGAACTGTTGTAGAGGTACATCTTGGGGCTGGCAGGCTTTGGGGGCAAGAAGTGTGAGTCAACACACAAGAAAAATGAGGCAAATAGCTGGAAAAGGAGGAAAGAAGATTTGAATCTAGGAAGAGGGCTGAGAAATGGGTTAGTTTCAGAGATCTCTAGCTCTGGGACTCAAAAGAGGGTCCTGCTGACTTGAGTATGGCCAAGTTAGGGCTACATTAAAAAAAAAAAAAAATCAGATCATAACACTCCCCTGCATAAAACTCTTCAATGGGTTACCATCTTACTTAAAAATAAAAGAATCTGTCCTTTTATCGGCTGACAAAATCTCCATGGTCTAAGCTTTGCTGTTTTTTCTTCACATTTTCTGCCACTCTTTTCCTTGCTCCCTTGGGCCAGCAATACTGGTTTCCCAGAGTTCCTTAGCAGGGTCCTGCCTCAGGGCCTTTGTACTTGCTATTGGAACACCCTCTTCCTTTATCCAAGCGGCCATGTCACCTTCTCAGAGGCCTTCCCTGACCACCCAAACTGAAGGAGCCAGCCTCACTCTAGGCTTTCTTTGTCTCCCTGCTCAAATTTATTTTTCTTTGTAGCACTTACCACCACTTGACCTTATATTGGGTTGTCCAAAAAGTTCTTTTGGTTTTTAAGTAAAAATAGAAGACACATTTCTCATTTTCATCAAGAACTTTATTGAACAATGTATTCACCCTTCCATCTTCCCAAAACTTTTTATCTTTTTGAGCAAAGAACTGTTCCAGGTGCCTTTTACAGTCTTCCAGGGAATTGAAATTTTTTCCATTAAGAGACTTTTGTAAAGACCGAAATAAATGGAAATCCAAAGGTGCAATGTCTGGTGAATACGGTGGACGAATCAGAACTTCCCAGTCAAACTGAAACAGTTTTTGCTTGGTCATCAAAGAAACATGCGGTCTTGTGTTATCCTGAAGGAAGATTATGGGTTTTCTGTTGACTAATTCCAGATCCCTTCCAATACCACCATATACACAACATCACCTTCTTTGGATGAAGACTGGCCTTTGGTGTGGTTGATGGTGGTTCATTTCGCTTGCCCCATGATCTCTTCCCTGCCACATTGTTACACAGAATCCAGTTTTCATCACCTGTCACAATTTGTTTTAAAAATGTTTTTGTTACATTTAAGTAGAGAATAGCATGAGGAAATACAATCAGGAAGGTTTTCTTCGCTTAACTTATGTGGAACCTAAACATCAAAGCGATTAACGTAATCAAGCTGGTGCAAATGATTTTCAGCACTTGATCTGAATATTTGTAGCATGTCGGCTATCTCCCACATGGTATAACGTTGATGGTTCTCAATTCATGTCTGGATTCGATTATCATCAACTTCAGCTGGTCTACCGGATCGTTGGAGCGTCGTCCAGCGAGAAATCTCCAGCATGAAAGTTCGCAAACCACTATCGACACATTCAATCAGTCACAACACCTTCTCCATACACTGTGCAAATCTTTTTTTGCGTTTCAGTTGTATTTTTACCTTTCTTGAAATAATAAAGCATCATAGGCTGAAAATGTTGCCTTTTTCCTTTCATCTTCAATATTAAAATGGCCTATCACCAATTTTGATGACTTTTAAAAAAATGCATGCTGATATGACAGCGGTCACAGTACAATCTAACAAAATTGTTTCAAAAGAAGTTAAAGACAACTAAGGGCTACTAGAGCCACCTTACGGAAAAAAGTGAACGAACCTTCTGTCCTCCTTCACTGGTATGTGAGCACTCAAGGATTAGAGCATTGTGGGGTTCTCCATGGTGCCCCCGGAACAGAGTTCAGTGCCAGACACATTTGTAGAGTAAATGGATGAGTGAGCAAATGAATGAAGGAAGAGATGGATGGGGGAAGGGATGCTAGGCTTACCAGAACAGTAAGCTTTGGGTCCTGCTTCTGGTTCCTCAGATTCCTCTCGGTCATCTTAATCTTTGGCCTCTTATTTCCATGTATGTCTAAGTTCTACTCTCTCCTCTGGTATTTTTTTGCTTACCCACAGTCCCAGTGAGAAGCTTCCTTGCCCCATCCTGGTTCCATGGCCCCTCACTGGTCAGGTGGTGGCCTTGAGGAGGAAACGGGGCACTGCTGGCAGGACACAGGGGCAGATCTTCTCCAGCAGAGAGGATGCTGTGGGTAAGGCTGGCTGTGCCCAGTCACCAGTGGGTGCTCAGGGACCTCAATATATCAGAGGCTAAGCATTAACTGATAGGCTCTTCAACAGTCCAACTGCCCCAGGTCTAAGCATTAACTGATAGGCTCTTCAACAGTCCAACTGCCCCAGGTCTAAGCATTAACTGAGAGGCTCTTCAACAGTCCAACTGCCCCAGGTCTAGGTCAAGGTCATGAGAACAGTGGGACAGGCAGCCAGGGCCAGCGGAAAGGACACGGTGCCAGACCCCAGAGGCCTCAGGTCAGACCCTGGTCCTCACTTAATTACTACAAAGCTTATAAAGGTATGACCCTCATGGATTAGCTACAATATGTTGTTGCCTTCAAAATAAGACAGTCTCAATAACCAACAGTCATTTCAAAATATCTCAGATTTGTTTCATCTATTTCTTGTACTCAAGGAAACCCATAATCACTGTAGCTCTGAAAATCCCCCTTTCCTCTCTCCCATTCACTGCAAATGTACAACACAAATGCTGTTCTCAAGAACCTAAAATACCCCACCTAAAATACTCCCCTGCTCCCTGCTCCCTCCCCTGCTTGCCTCTGCGTTTTTTTTTCTCCCCTCCCCGATTCTCTATCTCAAAAGACTTGCCTTGGAGGGAAGAGGAAGGAGAGAAATGGAACTCTTCCTTAGTGAGTACAGGTACGGGGTCGAGTCAAAGCCCTAGTTTCCTCACCTGCCAAATAGGAATAATAGAAAATCCATTTGCTAGTGTGGAAGGATCAACCCAGCTAATGCGCAGGGAGCAGAGGTCTCCATCAGAGCAGAGAAAACAGTTGGTTTTCTGTGTATTTTCCTTCCTCTCTGCTGAGGTTGCCCCCAGGACACATAGGAGCAGAAAGGGATACATACCTCTGATCCAGATGAAAGAATGACCTGGAGACTTAAGATCTTGAGGGGGAATTCTCTGGTCCAGTGGTTAGGACTCCACGATTTCACCGTTGAGTGCCAGGGTTCAGTCCCTGGTCAGGGAACTAAGATCTTGCAAGCCGAGATCTTGAAGGATGTGAGGGCAAGGTGTGGAGGGGGTAGAGTCCCTAGACCGGAGCAGGGGAGGTGGGGAGCATGAAGGATCCACCCCTTTAGATTCCCACATTCCCCAAAACGCTGGGCAAACACTTGAGACTGGGGATCTTTCCGTGAGAAGAGGTGGGCAGAGCAGGTAGGGGACACTCTCCCCTGACCAAGGACAAGTCTAACTGAGGGAATTTCCCTCTGAGCTGGGTGACTAGACACAGCCACACATGTGCCGCAAAGGCTATAATTTGCCCTTGGTCTTGCGATCAAGGCTTGTTGCCAGGAAGGGGCGTGGCACTGGCCTACAAGACACTTCTGTGACCTTCCTGGGAAGTCACCCCTGGGCTGACATCACAGGTGTCCCTGCTCCAAGGCTGTCGTCTGTGGGCTTGAGGAGGGAGATGGGAGAAGCAAGTCTTTCAGCTTGTGCAGAAATGGAGTGGAAGCTGTGTTGAGCATCCCCCCTGGGTGCCATGCAGGGGGCCTGCAGGGTAGAGAGAACAGGTTCCTCTCTCTCTTCAAAGTGCAGTAGGGAGGGAGGGACGGGGCTCCTTGTGGTTTGTTTGCCAAGAGCCCTGTCTGCCAAATGAAAGCAGTGAGCTCCTTCTTCCTGTCTCTCCTTCTCCTACCCCTCTTCTCTAACCATCAGGATGAACCATAACATATTTGCTTGGTCTTTTATATATACATATACGTATAACAAATAAAAATTTTCAAAGTGAACGGAAGTCCCATTGATCCTTCCCCAGTCCCTGCAACCTCTCCTTCTTCTAAGACAATCTGTGCTATAAATTTGCCAAGTATCCTTCTGGCCCATTAAAAATATATATCGTATACCTTTAAATATATTTTCCATGAAAAAATATTACATTATTTTATATGTTTATAAAACACATGATACTATACTGGATGTTCATTTAGAAACTTACTTTCACTCGATACTAAATTTTTGATAGCCAAACACGCACACACACACACACACACACACACACACACACACACACACCAGTGAGAGAGACAGAGAGAGAGAGAGAGAGGGGGAGAGAGATATAATGTCTTTCTATTGTTGTCTAGAATTCTATCCTATGGACGTGTCACATTTTATTTAGCTATTCCTTTACTGATGTTCTGACGTTTAGATTGTTCCTGGGGGTTTTTCAACATACAAACACTGCTACAGTGAGCTTCCTGGTCCAGCCCTCCCTGTGCATGTGATAAGAGGGTCCTGCAATCACATCTCTTGGTCTTCATTTTTGCTCTGCAGTGCTTCACAAGTTAGAGGCTCACTGCTGCTCCAAAAGCACCCCAATTAGGCTGTGTCAGAACACCTATGTGTCTCAGTGGTCTGTATTTCGACCCCTAATGATTTATAAGAATTGCTTTGCAACACATTTTATTGCCCGATGAGAAGAGGACATTGTTACAATTCTTTCAGTTACCTACTGCTGGGGGTCAGCCCTTCTTTCAACGCAGCTGACCCTGTCGCAAGGCAGGAGGCAGTCAGCAGGATATGTTTTGGTCTTGTCAGTCTTGGGTTAAGCAAGATTCAATGGCTGATGAAGATGAGACCATGGCTTTCCTGTGGGGGGCTGAGCAGGCCTGCCCAGGGAGGTGTGACCTATCAGGAAACCCGCCTACCTCTCCAGGGACTGTCCCATTTAGCTGTGCAGGAGGCCAAGGAAACCAATGGTTTTGGAAAAGTCCTGTCGGCACAAACCTAACTTGTTTAAAATTTAGTGAGATTCCAGCTGTAGCCTGGAAGCACTATTGGGGCCAATCATGTTCCATACCACTTCTACCATAATGTGCGCATCCGTTTTTACCACTGAACACTGACCTCTGGATTTATAGGTGCCAAGAGCCCTTTGCTATTAATTAGTTGTTACGCCACATAGCAATTCTCCAGGGCAGATAATGACGCCCAAAGTACCTTGCCTGGGGCCAGATGCTTTTTTTTTTTTTTTTTTTTTTTTTACGGTGCGCGGGCCTCTCACTGTTGTGGCCTCTCCCGTTGCGGAGCACAGGCTCCGGATGCGCAGGCTCAGCGGCCATGGCTCACGGGCCCAGCCCGCTCCGCGGCATGTGGGATCTTCCCGGACCGGGGCACGAACCCGCGCCCCCCGCACCGGCAGGCGGACTCTGAACCACTGCGCCACCAGGGAAGCCCTCTTTCTTTATTCTTTTATGCAGCAGGTTCTTATTAGTCATCAATTGTATACACATCAGTCTATACATCATGTAGGATTTCTATGCCAAGAACATTTTACAAAAATTAAAGAGAATTCTGATTCAATAGCTGCACACAGTTCAGCTGAAAAATTGTAGTTAATGGATACGCCCAGTCTGAACAGCAGAGGGCTCTTGTGTCCATCACAAAAAAAAACTGTTTTTTTTTTTTTAAAGAGAATAAGCACAGGTGTGCATACCCTCTGACGTCATCCGTGTGTCTCAACAGGTATACGTTTCTACAGGTATAATTCCTGTCCTTATGGCCACCATTGCCCAGGCCTTCTAATTCCCAGTGTGATTTACAGGAGCGAAATGTGACAGAGACAGCCCTTGGAGAAGTGTTTAGGCAACTCTAACAGGAGACACAGATGCAAAGTATTAATATTAACCAGTAAAAGTGTAGAAGTAGTAACTCCGTCACAAGGAGGCTTTGGGCTTACTGGGCTCAGGCACACAGAAGGTGCTCCATGATGTGAAAGATGTCTCCAATGTCCTGCTTGGAATTCCTCCCCAGTGTCAAAGAGGCATTTCAAAATTAATGAGGCTAAAATAAATTCTTGATCTGCTTTCTTCTCTACTTCCAAAAGAAGAAGAACCAATTACTCCAACCACGGTCTTCCCCATTTCCATAAATGGCACCCATATCCTCTGAGCAGCTCAGGCCCAAAATCAAATCCTTGAGTCCATTCTTTTTCCTCTTCCACTAATCCCCAAAAAGGTCCTGCCCACTCTCCTAAGACACACCCCGACTCTGCCCTTCTCTTTTCACCCTCTGTCTTCCAGCCTAGCAGAGCCGCCGTGATTGCTGGCCTGGACTTCTGCCAAGAACCTTCCTCTTGGTTCCCGTGCTGCCTCACTTGTCCTTTTTAACCAATTCCTCAAACACAGCCAGTGTTCTTTACAATCACATCGTGCCACTCCCTTAAGTCGCCACCATCCACCTAGGCTTCCCCATAGCACTTAAAACAGAAGCCAAGATCCTTTCCCTAGCTTAGAAAGTCCCACCCGGTCACGGCCTTCCTACTTTTGCAGACCCTTCTCCCTACATATTCCTTCGCAGTCTATGCCACACCTTCTTTCCGTGGACACTGCACACGCGGGCTCCCCGTCTTCTCATGGTGGCTCCTGTGATGCGTCTGATTTTCAGCTTAAGTGCCATCTGCTCAGGGAAGTCCTTCTCATCTCCCAATCTAAAGTTCTCACAACTTTTCACCCTTTTCACCAGGCACTCTTTTCCACCCTACCTGAATGCTCTATGAAATACTTACAACCAACTGATGTTACCTGCACATCACATCATGTCCCTAATAAAGCATCTACTGTTAAATCCCATCCATTGACACAAATCCATGAATCATATCAGACCAACAGTCATGTCTTGTTTCATAATGGACATGTCATCCACATCCCCTCGGTATTGTCACTCAGAGACGCAATGATTTCAGAATCCAGGGGTAAAAATCCACGTGAAATATGACTACAAATGTGTTATCTGTGGAAACTGAAAGAGATTGACAGTGACGTCACTGATGTCGAATCAGACTTCTTACTTTAGAGATATCCCTGGTATATTTCATGAATTCATCCCTTTAGTTATTATTAACAAACATTCACTGAGCATCTACACTATTCCAAATCCTGAGGAAATCATGATACAGAGTCAAATCAACCCACCAGGGCTATTTTATCATCTTCTCTACCCTCCCAACCCCATCCCCTTTCCCTTTTGTTAAAACGTAGTAGGTGAATACATTAAACCTTTCTAAGCCTATTCCTAAATACATGTTTTGGTTATTTGGGATGCTGCTACAATTACTAGGCAGTTGAAATGATCATGGTAATGATTTCCAGTGACAAGTTTAACCAATAAGTGGTCTTGGGAAGCCCTGCACCAGTTTTTTAAGGATGGACAGTACTAGAAAAATAAACCAAGGTCATACATGTCAAGAGCAGTCTCTTGAAAAATTCACAAGGAAAATAAGCTTCATGCTTGGAACCCTCCCGTTTTCTGACACCCTATTTCTTTTTTTTTTAAACATCTTTATTGGAGTATAACTGCTTTACAATGGTGTGTTAGTTTCTGCTTTATAACAAAGTGAATCAGCTATACATATATCCCCATATCTCTTCCCTCTTGCATCTCCCTCCCTCCCACCCTCCCTATCCCACCCCTCTAGGTGTTCACAAAACACCGAGCTGATCTCCCTGTGCTATGTGGCTGCATCCCACTAGCTATCTATTTTACATTTGGTAGTATATATAAGTCCATGACGCTCTCTCGTTTTGTCACAGCTTACCCTTCCCCCTCCCCGTGTCCTCAAGTTCATTCTCTACATCTGTGTCTTTATTACTGTCCTGTCCCTAGGTTCTTCATAACCTTTTTTTTTTTTAGATTCCATATATATGTGTTAGCATACGGTATTTATTTTTCTCTTTCTGACTTGTCTCTAGGTCCATCCACCTCACTACAAATAACTCAATTTCATTTCTTTTTATGGGTGAGTAATATTCCATTGTATATATGTGCCACACCTTCTTTAACCATTCATCTGTTGATGGACACTTAGGTTGCTTCCATGTCCTGGCTACTGCAAATAGAGCTGCAGTGAACATTGTGGTACATGACTCTTTTTGAATTATGGTTTTCTCAGTGTATATGCCCAGTAGTGGGATTGCTTGACACCCTGTTTCTGACTCAAAGACATGTGCCTGCTGACTGCCAGAGTCAAGCCCCTCCAACTACAGCAGCCCCTCCCCTCAAACCTATTCTTCAGGCGCTTCTCCTCCAGTGCCACCACTCCCTTCTGACCTTCGATGGAAACTCCCATATTTGATTAAGGTACTTCACACACATGTGTGAATGACTGATGGCCTTCACTAACCAGCTTATACTTTTCCTTTGAGAGAGAATCTTAACGAAACTTTAATTAGGAACAAGCTATTAGGAAATTTTATTTAATTAATATTTTAGAGCAGGGTGTTGGCGGGCCTCTCGGTTTCTTGCTTAGGTTTCCTCGTGTGTGAGTAGGTATCATAAAAGTACCTGCCCCATAAGACTGTTGTGATGATTACGTTTATGAATGTATGTAAAGCATTTGCAGTAGAGCCAGGCATGGAGAAAAGTTAAATGTGGATTAGATATTACAGCCGTCATCACCACCAGCATCACCACCAGCATCGTCACCAGCAGCCACAGAATATTTCCTCCATCATTAGAAGGTCTTAGGGCAGAATTGGCCCATTTCTCCTTACCCTCCCCCCCTTCTCCCTCAGTAAATTCAATCTCAGATGAGTTTGCTTCATAGTAATGTCACCAGAGGGCAGACTCTGGAAGGAAAATGTGATCCAAGTTAATACATTGAAGAATTTTACTCGGTTTTTGAGTTTTGGAGCTGCCTGAGTGTAAATACCTCCAGACTGCTCCCCAAACCAGGCTTTATAGATCTACTAAGCCGTTCTACTTTTTTCCCCTATTTCTCTGTCACAGTGAATTTCTCTTGTTGAGTGAAATACATATGGTTTTGAATATTTGAACCCAATGTTTCTTCTTTGCTCTAAATTCTGAAATGTTTTGCAAAATGTGGGAAGATGGAGCTTGATATGTCAATTGCATTTTTTTCCTGCCAAAAAGCTGGGGGTTTTTTGTTTTTTATTTGCAGTACGCGGGCCTCTCACTGTTGTGGCCTCTCCCATTGTGGAGCCCAGGCTCCGGCCGTGCACACTCAGCGGTCATGGCTCACGGGCCCAGCCGCTCCGCGGCATGTGGGATCTTCCCGGACCGGGGCACGAACCCGTGTCCCCTGCATCGGCTGGCGGACTCTCAACCACTGCACCACCAGGGAAGCCCCAAAAAGTTGTTTTGAGTTTAGGCTTCATTCACGGGCAGAAGATGTCCAGAGTAAGAGGGTTTACATTTCTGAGTCCACACACATGTGACACATGGCCACCCTTGCCTCATTCTTTTGCCCTCGGAAGGCACTGTTGATAGATTTAGGTGATCTTCCTTGTTGAGTTCAAAGGCAGGTTAGATGCCTTCTCACCATAGCACTTCGGTCAACTTCCAGCAATCAGTGGAACTTGAGAGAAAACCAATTTGGCATCCCTGAGATATTTTCCTTCACACTTGCATCACTCCCCGTTTAAAGTATAGTGTCTGGGCCTCAATTTTTTTTTTTTTTTTTTTTTTTTTGGCCTCGCTGCGAGGCTTGTGGGATCTTAGTTCCCCAACCAGGGATTGAACCCAACCTGGCAGTGAAAGCGCCGGGTCCTAACCACTGGACCGCCAGGGAATTCCCTGGGCCTCTATTTTAAAAAGCATATTTGATGCTTAATTGTGCAGTTCCACTCTCGGAGAATTTTGGAAATCTGCAGGACTTTTTTTGCTGTTTATTTATTTTTTTTTTTTGCGGTACGCGGGCCTCTCACTGTTGTGGCCTCTCCCGTTGCGGAGCACAGGCCCCGGACGCGCAGGCTCCAGACGCGCAGGCTCCAGACGCGCAGGCTCCAGACGCGCAGGCTCAGCGGCCATGGCTCATGGGCCCAGCCACTCTGCGGCATGTGGGATCTTCCCAGACCGGGGCACGAACCCGTGTCCCCTGCATCGGCAGGCGGACTCTCAACCACTGCGCCACCAGGGAAGCCCTATTTTTTTTTTTTTTCTGTGTTATCAGTATCTCCAGTTTGTGTGTGGGGGGGGGTGTGTGCGTGTGATGAAATATACATTACACAAAATCTACCATCTTAAACATTTTTTTTTTCTGTGTTATCAGTATCTCCAGTTTGTGTGTGTGTGTGGGGGGGTGTGCGTGTGATGAAATATACATTACACAAAATCTACCATCTTAAACATTTCTAGTGCACAGTTCAGTAGCAACCATCACCACTATCCATTTCCATTAAACATTAGTCCCTCAGTTTACTCCCACAGTCCCTTATAACCACCATCCTGCTTTCTGCGAATTTGCCTGCTTTAGACACCTCGTGTGAGTGCCATCATACAGTGTTTGTCATTTTGTGAATGGCTTATTTCCCGTACCATAATTTCTTCAAGGTTCACCCATGCTGCAGCATGCAGCAGAATTTTATTCCCTTTTAAAAGCTGAATAGATACATAACCATTGCAGGTATATACCACGTTTTGTGTATCTGTTCATCCGTTGGTGGACACTTGGATTGTTTCTACTTTTTGATGCTGTGAATGACGCTGCTATGAAAGTGGCTGTACCAGTATCTGTTTGAGACTCTACTTTCAATTATTTTGGATATATATTCAGAAGCATAATTGCTGGATCATATGGTAATTCTATGTTTAATTTTTTTTTAAGGAACTGCCATGGTGCTTTCCATAGCAGCTGCAGTGTTCTACCTTCTCACCAGCAATGCACAAGTGCTCCAATTTCTCCACATCTTTGTGGGACCTTTTTTTTTTTTTTTACGTCTTTATTGGAGTATAATTGCTTTACAATGGTGTGTTAGTTTCTGCTCTATAACAAAGTGAATCAGTTATACATATACATATGTTCCCATATCTCTTCCCTCTTGCGTCTCCCTCCCTCCCACCCCCCACCCCCATCCCACCCCTCCAGGCGTGTGGGATCTTTTTGTAGTCACAATGACTAAGGACATACTTGGCACTTAGTAGGTAGGTGCCTGTATTGCTAATACCCCTGCAATGAGTGAGGTTTTCCCTCACAATGAAGAATTGTCCCCCAGACTGCATTATTTTTTAATATCTTGTTGGTCATTCATGTAGGTGAAAAATTTGTTGGTAGTGATCTAATCCTAGACCTGAATTCCACTTTATATGCAACACAAGTTATTTTTCACACACTTTTAATATGCAACGAATCCCATTTGTGTAACCATGTAAATTGAAGTGACACTGCATTCTCTTTTGTGAGAACTTACCAAGAGTTGCTCACCGTTTCTGAAAATCCCATCACCGATGGCAACACTCTCATGGGGTTTGAGTTGCCAATGCAGCACACCCATTTTTGTCTGCAGTATTAACTGTCCTATTCCTGGAGTTTTCCGTGAAAGGCAAGCATCTGACTACCCACTGATGTCTTCTATTGTAGTCAAGCATGAGCATTTACATAGTTGTGGGTTGGCCATTCCATCAGTGGATTTCATTTCAGGACTGTAAAATAGATGAATCGAAATCCCAAAATGCCTATGTTGAAACTTAACCCTCCTATGATGGCATTAGGAGGTGGGTCCTTTGGGAGGTGATTAGGTCATGAAGGTGGAGCCCCCATGATGGGATTAGTGCTCTTATAAAAGGGACCCCACAGAGCTCTCTCACCCTTTAGGCCATGTGAGTTTAGAGTGGAAAGATGGCCGCCTAGGAAGCAGGTTCTCACCAGACACTGCATCAGTTGGCACTTCGATTTTGAACTTCCCACCCTCTAGAACTGTGAGAAATCAATTTCTGTCATTTATAAGCCACTCAGTCTATGGTATTTTGTTATAGCAGCCTGAATGGGCTAAGACAGAGGCATTACATGCCGGCCTTCTAGTAAGCTGAGCTTGGGTGAGGTGTGTATGTGTGAATGTGTGGGTTTAGTTTTTTGTTTCGTTTTTCTAATAGTGGCAAATGATTTAGGCTAACCACTTCCACTCTTTCCAAGTCCATACATTGCCAA
This sequence comes from Phocoena phocoena, assembly GCF_963924675.1. Lineage (NCBI taxonomy): Eukaryota > Metazoa > Chordata > Mammalia > Artiodactyla > Phocoenidae > Phocoena > Phocoena phocoena. The sequence goes on from NC_089222.1 coordinate 133,646,923, forward strand.
AAGTGCAGATTTTTGAGAGCAACGTTGCCTGGGAGAGGTGTCACTCTGATTCAAATGCTATAGGTAAGATTCTCTGATGTACATGAGATTGAAGGCGCCAATGGGCCCTCATTGCTGCCAATCTCTGACTAACCGTGAATTCTGGGTCTTCAAATAACTTTCTTCTTTTTATTGGGGTATATTTGCTTTACAATGTTGTGTTAGTTTCGGCTGTACAATGAAGTGAATCAGTTATATGTATACATATATCCGCTCCCTCTTGGACCTCCCTCCCACCTGCCATCCCATCCATCTAGGTCACCACAGAGCACCGAACTGAGCTCCCTGCAGTATAGCTAGGTTCCCACTAGCTATCTGTTTTACACATGGCTGTGCACATAAAATAACTTTTAATTTTATAGCATCTTAAAATAGATTTAGAAATGACATGATATGAGTAACTCTACCTCATCTGGCAAAACTGATGAATTCAACAGATGTTGACTGGCCTCTATTTTGTGCTGGGCCTCGTTTGAGGTACGGAGGACAAGGTGGAGAACAAAATGAGTCTCTTAAAAAAGGTGGTGGCCTAGTGGTTAGGATTCCGGGCTTTCACTGCTGTGGCCTGTGTTCAGTCCCTGGTCAGGGAACTGAGACCCCTCAAGCCACGCAGCAAAAAAAAAAAAAAAAAAAAAAGTATCAGAAGTCTGGAAACTGCATTCTTTTTGATACAGCAATCTCCTATTTATCCGAAGGAAGCTACCAGGCAAATGCAAAGTGTGCATTGTTTATCAGATGAAAGTAAAAACCAGGAAAAAGCTTACCTGTTAAACAAGAGGACTGATTGAGTTATACACTTATATAATGGAGAACTAGACAGCCATTAAATTTAAATTTATATTTATTAAAAGGGAAGAACAAAATGGACATATATTTAGTAAAAAGTTGATTATAGACTGTATGTGTATTATCCACTTCAAAAAGTTTTTATATTTATATGCATATATTTTTGTTTTTTAAAAGTTTTGGAAGGATTTGCACCAGTGGTGAGGGAAGGGGAGATATAAATTTCATCAAATTTCTGTTTTCTTTTCTCTTTACAAAAATGTTTTGCAATGATCGGGTATTAAGTATGTAATTTCAAAATGAATATGCTTTCCACAAACATCTGAAATAAACAAAATTTGCCTATATACTTGCTATATTTGATTACTAGCGCTGTCATAAAAATGTACCACAGGGCTTCCCTGGTGGCGCAGTGGTTGAGAGTCCGCCTGCCGATGCAGGGGACATGGATTCGTGCCCCGGTCCAGGAAGATCCCACATGTCACGGAGTGGCTGGGCCTGTGAGTCATGGCTGCTGAGCCTCTGCGTCCAGAGCCTGTGCTCTGCAATGGGAGAAGTCACAACAGTGAGATGCCCGCGTACCGCAAAAAAAAAAAAAAAAAAAAAAAAAATGTACCACAGACTGGTAGCTTAAACAATAGAAATTAATTTTCTCACAGTCCTACAGGCTAGAAGTCTGAGATCAAAGCATCAGTAAGATTTCTTCTGAGTCCCTTCTCCTTGGCTTGTAGATGGCCATCTTCTCCCTGAGTCTTTACACAGTCCTGTCTCTGTATGTGTCTGTGTCCTAATCTCCTTTTCCTACAAAGACACCAGTCATATTGAATTCGGGCCACTCTAATGACCTGATTTGAACTGAATTGCCTCTTTAAAGACCTTATCTCAAAGTGTAGTCACATTCTGAGGTACTGGGGTCAGGCCTTCAACGTATGAATTTGGGGGAACAAAATTTAGCTCATAACAGTTGCCTTCTAAATAAAGTAAGGAAGTCTAGTTTTCACATGAAACACTTTCCGCTGTAAAAACATAATTACAGCATGAAGCTAATAATTATTTTATAGCAGGCTAAAAGTTATGTTACACATTTAGACATAGAGCTCCAAAGTGTCACTGGTGATATGAAGAAGATCCAAATTCATGCCCGCCAAGCAGTTTTCCTTCCTAAGTGGATTCATGATCTGTACTATTTGAATTGAGTCATGCTTTCTTCCTTTGAGGCCAGCAGTCAATCAACCCACATCTACCGGACACCCACAGGATGTGGCACATTTTACTAGGTGTGGGGCTGGATTAAAAATAAATAGAAGCTCAACTCATGCCCTGAAGGAGCTTTTAATTTCTGAGGGACACAGAACATTCCCACTGAACATAAACACACTCATAATGAAACATTTCATGTGGGGTTTAGAGACCAGCAGCCTAATTTATTTTGTGGAGAGTGACATATTTTGTAATTAAGGGACCACAAAATAACGTGATAAGCCAGGACTAGCCTGTGGCCTCTTGACTCCACGCCCAGTACTTTTCCCATCAGATTAGCCGTCCACGGACCCCAACGAGCGCCACGAACTGCAGTGGTAAGTTGTGCCCTAAATGCCTCAGAAGTTTTAAGCAAATGAAAAAAAATCAGATCCTGGTATCAGGAAGAGCATTTCAAATGCATCTTGGAGGAGGGAAGCATCAGGGAGGAAAGGAGCAAGGAGAGCAGTTTTTTTTTTTTTTTTTTAGGAGAGCAGTTTTATGGCTGGTTATCCTTTTGGTCTAAGAGTTTGCTGTGTTGAGTAGCACAGAAAGTAAGGAGCTTCTTTCAGGCCAAGGGAAGGAGATTGGCAAGGCGGGGGAGGGGATGAAGGGGGTGAGGGGGGCGTGAGAGGAAGGAGAGATGCTCCCCTGGGGGAGTGTGGGTGGGGCAGGGTAAGGTCACTGAGAGTGAGCCTGGCAGAAGCTGAGTTTGCCAGAACGCCCATCGCATTCCATAGCTTCTTTCACTGCCAATTATTTCTTGGTATGGTTAGAAGAGATTTAAAGTTTCCTCCTGGGGACACTGAAAAGTCTATACGTATTATTCCATAAAGTCCAGGGCAATTGCATGGATTCATTTTTAAGGACAAGTGTGTGAGTATGTGTGTGAATGAGTGTGTGTATGCGAGGGAGCATGTGTGAGGAGTGAGTGCGTGTGCATGAGTATGTGAGTGAATAGTGCACGTGAGTGTGTGTCAGTGTATGCGAGTGTGCGAGAGAGTGTACGTGAGTGTGTCCATGAAAGAGAGTGTGGGTTGGTGGGAATATGTATGTGAGTGTGACCACATGAGTGTGTGCGAATGTGTGTGAGAGTGAGTGTATGTGTCTGCACGTTGGCGCTAGAGATCACTGTTTTTGTTTCCTGTTGCTGCTGCAACAAGATGACACGTATTTAGTGGCTTGAAACAACACAGATTTATTATCTTATATTTCTGAAGGTCAGGGGTCCAAAATGGGTCTCATCGGGTTAAAATCAAGTTGTCAGCGGGGCTGCATTCCTTCTGGAGACTCTAGGGGAGAATTTGTTCCTTGCCTTTTCCAGGCTCCAGAGGCTGCCCATGTTTCTTGGTTTGTGGCCCTTCTTCCATCTCCAAAGCCAGCAATGGCAGAAAGAGTCCTTCTCACATCGAGTATTCTGACCTATTCTTCTGCCCCTGCTTCCACTTTTAAAGATCCTGGGAATTGCATTGGACCCACCTGGATAATTCAGTGTAATTTACCTAAGGTCAGCTGATTAGCAATCTGAATTCTATCTGCAACTCAATACCTTATGCCACGTAACCTAACATATTCGCGGGTTCCAGGGATTAAGAGGCGGCATTATTTAGCCTGCCACGGTCACTGTCATGATCACTAGAAGAGCTTCCATAAAGCAGAAATGTCTCTTTCCCCTTTCACCAAATGTTGACTTGCCTTGGAGGGGCAGCAGGCAGTGTGCTGGAAAAGCCGGTGTACTTAGCGAAAGTGATTCAGCTCCACCTCTACTGAGATCCACTGGATGAAACGTTATCCTGAAGTAGTGTCTGTCTTTTCCCAAATAGCTCTTCAGGACTTTTGTGATGACCTCTCTAAACCCTTCATTTTTATTCATGAGAAAACGAAAAGCCAGGCTGTCTCCAAGGTTTCCCAGCTGTTGGGGCAGAGCTGGATCTCTAAGAAGCTCCTCAGAACTCCATCCACTTCCCTTCCTACTGTTATGCTCATCAGTGTTCCAAGATTATTGCCCTGCCTTTTTTAACCAAAAGGGATGGTGGTTAATTCTCTTGACTAACAAAGCGTATCTGTCTGTGTGTATGTGTCTTAAAAGCAATTACAATAATTGGACAAGATGCTTACATGGGTTTGCTGCATTTGCTGCCTGAGGCACCTAATGAGATGGGGAGGTGAAAGTCTACACAAACGTGCCTGGCGTTCAATCCGGAGTATCATGGTATGAAGAAGATGCAGACAAATTGGCAGAGGTTCCAGAAGAGATCAGCTAAAATGATGAATAGCGAGAAGATTGAAGCAGCTAAGCAGGGAATGCTTCACTAAGCAGTCAGCCGGCTAGAAGAAAGCCGGCTCCAAGACTTGTATGAATATTTTCAAGCTATGATAAAGAGGGGACATAATTACTTTAGCATTTTGGTAGATCTAAGAAAATGCACTGTGTGTACACACAAAGGAAAAAAAAAAAACTACCTGTGCCAACATGCAGTTGATCTCTGCTTGTAGGCATCCTTTTTTTTTCCACTTTGGCTGATTGTTAGGTTGACCAGTTGTCCCAGTTTTTCTGGGACTGAGGGTTTTCCTGGGATATAAGACTGTCAGTGCTAAAACTGGTACCGTCCAAGGCAAACCAAAACAGGTTGCCTCACAACTGACTGCACTGCTTGTCTCATTGCATGTGAGGGTCATGATCTAGGCCTAACCTGTCTGTCCACTTGGAGACACTGGGATACCAGAGGTAACCAGAAATCCTGTTTGTGTGAGGATTCCAAATCTCCTTGGAGAAATGAGAAAGACATCCCTGGGACTCATGGTAGAGCCTCAGAATACCTGTTTGAGGTATTTGGTTCAAATCAGGGAGGCAAAGCCTGCCCACCTTGTCTGAGATCAGTAGGTACCTGGGTATTTCAAGAAGGTGGAGAAAATGGTCTGAGATTGCCTGGGTTGTCCTGTGGTTCCTGGTCAGGTATAGTGACCGATACATTTGATGTAGTATTTGATGGTGTCCCTCAAATCAACTCTAGTCTAATCAGAAAGATTGAGGCTACTTTTTGGGGCCCTGGAAATTTATAATCACCGAGGAAGGAGAGTGTCAGTGTTGAGGGCCCTGCAGAAGCAGTGGGACAAGTGTTGGGACTCGGGCTCTGGTATCAAGAGGATGGCTAATCACTTTTCAGTAGCAAAAACTGCAGCCATCAAGCCAGGCTGTCAGATAAAGGAAAAACAAATACAAAAACATCCAATGAGAAAGAATGTGTGGTTCCCCCCAAAAGGGAAGACAATTAGTGGAAACTTAGAAACACAGTAATAAGACCTTGTGAGCCTTCCTTCAAACCAAATACAATCTCTGTTTTTCCCAAGTTGTTAGAGTCTAAAAGTCCTGTTTTACTCACAGACTTAGAGAAAGAACTTATGGTTACCAGGCGGGAAGGGTTGGGGGGAGGCATAGATCGGGAGTTTGGGACTGTACATGTACACACTGCTATATTTAAAATAGGTAACCAACAAGGACCTACTCTATAGTACAGGGAAGTCTGCTCAATATTCTGTAAAAACCTAAATGGGAAAAGAATTTGAAAAAGAATAGATACATGTATATGTATAACTGAATCACTTTCCTGTACACCTGAAACTAATACAACATCGGTAATCAACTACACTCCAATATAACATAAAAATTTTTAAAGAAATGCAAAAAAACCCCCCCCAGAAACCTACTTTTCCAGAACAGAGAGACTAGGTCCTGCTGCCCTGGAGTTGGATGAACCCCTGGAAACATTAGGCAAAGGTACATAGCAGAGGCAAGAATCAGGATACAGACAGGTTGCTGAAATGTGAAAGCAGAACGAAGGGAGAAGAACTTAGTTCAAAGTAGCCTCGTCTGAATAACAGAACTGAGATGTGGGTCAGGTTATGAAGGGGTATTTAATTACCCTTCTTGCATATTCAGAATCAGTCAGTATCCTTGGTCGTATGCAAGACAAAATAACTGGCTGATATAAGTAGAAAAGGAATTTCCTACAAGAATAATAGGTATTTATTGGAAGTTTCTGGAGGGCTGAAGAACTAGGCTTGGAACTAGAAAGCAAAGGGAAAAAAAGTCTACAAATACACCACAGAGAGGACAGTGATGCCACAGCCTGCCCTGGATGCCTTGGCTTGCATTGCTGACCCAAGAACTCCATGCCTCTAATCACCATCCCTCTGCCATTTTTGCTGCTACCGTACCTCCGCCTCAATCCTCCTGCCACTGTAACACACACATACACAGAATTCTCTGCCATTCTGGCTTCGTATCAGCACGTATTCCTCATCTGCCGTCCATGTGGATGTGTCTGATGCAAGGAATCTGTGTCCAAGGAGGCTCGGGAAGAAAACATCTGCCATTTCCAGCATCTATCAGGGGTGGTTGCCTTTGTATTCCTTGGAGACTCTGTGTGGAGAATGAGAAGCTGGGCAGTTAATTGTCCTTCAGCGTGTACCCCTCCGGCAGCCCAATAACATATACTCTTATCCCTATACTTATACTTCCCACCTAACAACCATCATTCATGCCATTGAAGATATGCTCTCACTTCCTAAATACAGGTGACTCAAAGTCTCATTGCTTCTGTGTCCACCTTGGAGTTCAGGATCTCTGGGCCATGACCATTTCTCATCTGTTCCATAATGATTTCATTTTGATATTTTGTAATCTCTGGGAAGATTTGTAAGGGTAATAACCATCACCTGATATAAAATAGTGGGAGAAAGGAGAAGAAAGTTAGTTAAAATACCAACATATATATTTTAGTGAGGAAGAAAATTAAGGAGCTCATTTCTGTATTTGGTCAAGAGGATTAAGTTGATAAATATATCTCCCCTCCACTACCACCATGTTTCTTTTGAACTCAGACGGCATCTCACCTGGTCAGGGTTCTGAACCTGATGAGATGATACAAACTTTCATTCTAAGAGTTCTGAAATCTTGGTGGTCTTGCCTGAAGTGGGTTTCTATAGCCCTTGATTGGTTTTTTACCATTGGGCACAGTAATATTAAGAGATAGCCCAATGATCCATGGGTTCCATCCATCTCCAATTGCCTTCAATTTGTAGCAGCAGCCCCGTTTCCCTGTTGGTAGTCAATCAAATGCAACCAACAACACATCTTTTTTTTTGGTCTGCTTGCAAAGCTATTTCTGGGTGAAAGTGTACAATGTAGGACCAGTGAATTATAAATGCAGCAGCCCTTTAACCTTTTTTTCCCTGTAATGTGTGTTCCTTAGACAGACGCAATTTGATGGTGGATGGTGATGCTGACCAAAGAATGACAGGTGCAGAAAACAAGTCCAAATCCAGAATGTGTTTATATCCATGAGGACAAATGCTGATGCCTCATGATAGAAGGGATTGAGTTCAGTCCATCCGCCACCAGGTGGCAGGCTGGTCCATCCAGGGAAGACAGTATTAGGGGATAAAGGATGATTCATGCCACTTGCAAGTTGGACCTCAGCGCTGGAGGGAGGGAGGTTAGCCTCAGCGAAATCTGTGTCTTCGAGTCCATCAGTATGTTCCACTCCCACCTCCATGGCCTCTTTGCCCATGAGTCCATTGAACCACCACTGGGGTGGCTGGGGAGGAGACTGACCAATAGCTACAGGAGTGGGCACCTTGTCCATTGGTTTATTGAGTATCTTTCCCACTGTGGAGTGAGAGTCTTTTAGTGAGTTTGCATTTGAGGCACTCTCCTAGAAGCCCATCCACATACCTTCTCAAATCCTGTTACTAGTTCTCCAATATTGTTCCTTCCAAGTTCATGACCAACCATTCAAACATTAGCTGCAGCTCACAGCCCAAGAATCCTAAGCCATCTTAGGAGAACATATATTTCATGAAGCCAAGGATATCATCTGTTTTATTTGCCATGGCTCCACATTAATAAATGAATGCCTAAATGAATGGTTGCTTTTTAAATCTTAAACTAATATTGTAATCATTTTCCATTATCAATAGAAAACGATCCACTTTAATGGCTAGGTAACGTTTCATCCAGTAAATGTAATATTACGTTTCTAATGAGCTGGGGTCTGAGAGAGAGCCTGTTGGACGATGACAAGACCCACGTCACTCCTTGAATCTTCTGCAGTCTTCCCAATCTGTCTGAAAGTATGGTATTCTCTACTTGCCTCTTGCCATAAGTTTTGATTGTCCCAGAAACAAAAGTGATCTGAAATCTGAAGAAGCAAAGGTTAATTACATGCAATGGATCAGGGCACTGAAAACTCATTCTCCTGTGCTAGGAGCAGAAATTCAATCAACAATTTTTTTTTTGTTTTTTTGCTTATTTGTTTTTGACACTCACTAGGCCCCAAGAGAGAAGCATAGCACAGATGCAAATACATTAACAACATGTTGGGTTCAAAATCTTCACCTGTGTTATCTCAGGAGCTTTCACAGTAACCCCATGAAGTGTTATCAGCAAGGTAGAGAGAAGGTGAAGAACTTGTCCCGGGTTTCACATTGCTGATGTAACACTAGGATCATACAAGGCAGTCTGAATCTCTGATGTCATTCTAGATGTGGTCTCAAATGACTTTTTTTAAAAATTTGATTGGATTATAGTTGATTTACAATGTTGTGTTAGTTTCAGCTTCACATGATTTTAATCAGATGCATTCTTGGCAAAGGAGGACACGAATGAAGAACATCAGGAAGTAGGTGGGTATCTTGCTCTTAAAATGGTGGCAGGATGTGTACCCCCTGCTGGGAATCACAGCAACCCGTAGCTATTTAGAAGGGGTTGAAAGACTTTAAATGATTTTTTTGGGAGAAGAACTCCTTGGCAAACTGGAAATTGGAGAAGTTCTACCTGACTTCTTTCTGTCTCTCGGGCCTCAGTTGACCTAGGCTCCTTATCTTATCAGGAGAGAGGAAAGTCTCATGAGAAACATTCACCTGACTCCCCAGCTTAATGGACACTCTCCATTGCCTCCAAAACACAAAACAGGTACCCATGGTAAGTTGAATCTCAGAGTTAATTGACCACTGTCTCACCCACTTGCGGATTTAGCTGCTGTGTTTATCAAGTCAGGTGTTAGCTCCCAAATATCTGTATGTTGGTTGTACTTATTACTATAACTAATAAATTAAATATTATGTGAAATTTTTTCTTAAAAAAAAACCAAATTGAACACCAACAACGTACCAGGCTTTGATCTTCAGGCTTGGAATAAATCGATGAACAAAGAAACAAGGATTTCTTTTTTCATGTAACTTATCTTCTATGCAAAAAAAAAATCTACGTCATAGAGTTGTATCTACGTGAACTATGTTAAATGCTTCTGTGAGACTCAACACGTGTGAGTTGCTCGAAATTTTTGCTTAATTTGATGTGGTTAAGACAACTGTAAAAAGATTTGAAAAAATATTGCAAGGATCTAGAAGGATTCCACACACAGAGCACTTCACAAGTGTCTTTAAGTTCTTGTTCTATTTTAAAGTAGTCAAAACTAGAAATACATGGATGTGATTTCTACAAGAAAAACAATGAAGACATACAATCAGCAAACCTATACCCAAGAAACACTTTGGTCATTCCTCAAGAGGTAGGTGAAGCAATGGACATTTACGTGTTTTAAGTTACAAGGGAGTGTTTAAGATAAGTAAAGTAAGATAAGTAAAGTAAGATAAGTAAAGTAAGATGGTAAGTATGTATCTTTTTATTTTTTTAAATGGATTTTCACTGTAAGTGGTCCTTTTGATTGGCAACCAACAACTAGTCCCCAGCTGGGTCTGATGAAAGGGTTTCTACTCTATTTTTTAAGGACCCGTTGAATCAGAATCAACAGGGGAGCTGCAGTCCAAAGTCAGAAGTTCTGAGGATGGGCTGGAGGAACCTGCATTTAAACCACCCCAGTTGGGACCAACTAAGAAGAGTTGGCCTCTCAGGGCTCTTCTACTAATCAGGGCAAAATCCGTAGGTCCTTCTTTGTCTGGACCTTCAATCTTGAGGATTGGAGCTCAAGACATCACTTGGTGGGAAGGCTCCATCCTGCCTTTACAGGTGAAACCGTTGGCGGCGGGTGGGGGGGGGGTGTCTTATTTTGTATTGTGTCACAGCAGAGACCTGGTATTTAAAGAAATGAAGTCAACGTGCAAGTCTTGGGGCCCAAATTAGGTATACCAAGGAGATCAAGAAAGGACACTTGACTTGAGCAGTCGGGACAAACTCAGCATGTGAATCAGTAGGTTATATTACTAGAGAGCATACAGCGTAATTAAAAGCAAAATCACATGCTACCGATCCTGTAGGGTGGTGAGAGTCTCAGGGTGACCAGCCAGGACTAAGGGGTCTCCTGGGACATGGGACTTGGAATGTTAAAACTGAGACAGTCCAGGACAAAACAGGACAGTTGGTCACTACAGAGAAGGATTGATTTTAGAGCAAGCCTAGCTGGGGAAGGTTTTGTGGAGGAGGGAAATAACTGAGTGGCCATCAGAGTCTAGAAGAACGTAGAGCAGCCAAGAGCTAGGAGAGAAGAGGGAGAATTCTAATTCGAATGCATGAGTGGCTTCACAGATCCCCCAGGTCTATCAGTTTAGATCCAGGTATTTTAAACCCAGTGTGTTTTTAGTGATTATTTGGCATATTGCTACAAGAAGTGTGACAGAGCTAAGTGGCTCTGCTAGCTCGAGTGGTAACAATTCACACGTGCGCCCACCTCTGAGAACAGGCTGATTAGTTCATGTTTGCAGAAGCCTCGGAGAGCATGCAGCCCAGCCTGAAACCCAGGTATCATTAGCCAGTGAGCTCCACCTTTAAAAATGTACGTTTCTGCCCTTCCATCCTTATTTCTTCTCGATTCCTTTGAAATAGCTGAATTCCTGCAGATTCCAGCATGAGCCTCTCAGTGGAATAGAAGAGGCCACAGGTGCCTGACTTGTGTGTGAAAGGGATTATATACAAAGAGCCCGGGGCCCAGGCTGCGTTACTGGTGAGCTACAGGGCCAATTTCTTTTTCTTTTAGTGTTACACTAAAAAACATTTATTGGAGTGTAGTTGATTTACAATGTTGTGTTATTTTCAGGTGTACAGCAAAGTGAATCAGTTATACATATACATAGATCCACTCTTTTTTTAGATCCTTCTCCCATATAGACTATTACAGAGTATTGAGTAGAGTTCCCTGTGCTATACAGTAGGTATTTATTATTATCTATTTTATATACAGTAGTGTGTATTATGTCAATCGCAATCTCCCAATTTATCCCTTCCCCCTTTTCCCCCGATAAACATGTTTGTTTTCTACATCTGTGACTCTACTTCTGTTTTGTAAATTAAGTTCATTTGTCCCCTTTTTTTAGATTCCATATGAGTGATATCATATGATATTTGTCTTTCGCTGTCTGACTTACCACGGGGCCAGTTTCTAACTGTGCAATCGGATTCCTGTTGGAGAGCTCTTGCATTGCTCCTCCCCCTGCCTCTCCTCTGGTTGGCCTATTCATAGATATCCTTTACATCTCTCATATATGTTTTATGTACCATAAGTGTAATATCATAGACCACATGACATTCTATCAATAGATGACATATGTCTTGTAATGAGAGATGGAGCTGATGTGACAGTACAGCTACAACGCTGAAGAGCAGCCCACGCTCTGCCCTGAGCTCAGGCTGATCGCGAATGCCTCTGAGATGGGGCAGAAGTGGGAAAGGCTTCAGCACAGATGTGCCCCCCCCCACCCCGACCCCTCTCCAGAGCTGCTGCTAAAGGGGAGGGGGAGGTGCGGTCCCACTTCCGGAGCTTGCTTCCTATTCCCGGGCCGCTTAAACCTGAGCCAAGCAAAACAGCGCTGTCCAGGGCATGTAAGTATGTAGATGTGTTTGTGGTGTGTGTGTGTGTATGTGTGAGTGTGTACGTTTAAGTGTGTATGTTGCATGTGTGTATATATGCACGGGGTGTATGTATATGTATATATTTGTGAGTTTGTATGTTGTGTATATGTGTGTATATATACATGTGTATGAATATGTGTACATGATTGTGTAGGTACTTATGTGTTTGGGGAATGGGTGCATATTTTTGTATGTTGTGTGTGTGTATGTACGTTGTGTGGGTATGTTGTGTGTGTATGTTGTGTGGGTATGTTGTGTGTGTGTGTGGGTATGTTGTGTGGGTATGTTGTGTGTGTGTGTATGTGTGTGTTGTGTGTGTGTATGTTGTGTGTGTTGTGTATGTTGTGTGTGTGTGTTGTGCGTGTGTGTGCATGCCAGTATGCACATAGCCTTCTTAAAAGATCCCCGAGCGTTGATGGTTATACTCTGGACCTCGGGTGGTGAACAAGCTTGCCAGAGCCCAAATGTGGGTGCAGAGACATTCCCCTGCTCCTTGTTTTGGTGAGAGGGTGGGTGACAGCGCTGGGGGAGGGGGAAAAAGGAGGGGGTGAGCAGGACCAGAGCCCAGGCTGGGGGCGGGGCCTGTCTCCAGGCCTGGGTTTGCCTCTTGTCATCGCCTCTCCCCTGGTCACAGTGCGAGGCAGAGGGGATCATAGCCGGGCTTCGCCACTAACAATAACCCGTCTGTGGAACTTCTGGAAGCAGTTCACTCGGCCATCGTTCCTAAGCAGTAGAATATGAATTGTGCTTTGAGGTCCCACACTTGGCTAGGATTTTGTGAATAAAAAAGCACAGGTGTTGGCAAGTCAGCCCTGGCTGGGTCACGCTCACATTTATGATCCTGCCCAGTTCCAGAGCTTGTTTGGATAATTCCATTCTTGGCTAGCCCAGCAGACAGGGTGAACAGAGTGAGGAGTCAGCAAACCTGATTTTCGTTAGACTTTACGGAGCCCAGAAGCCAAGGCTACTCTTGCAGGATTGCTGTTAACGAGTCTTGAAAAATCAATATGGCGGTAGGATGTACACTAGCCATTTACTACTTGACAGTGGAGGAAGGGATGGAGTCTTACTAAACAGAGCAAAGGTTTAAAGACCTAGAGAGATGGGCTGGTAGGTTAGAGAAGCCAGGAACATGGGCATCACTCATTGTCATGAGCCCCTGAGTCTGAATACCAAGACTCCTTGGGATTACAGATTCTTGGGGTTTCTTTCCTGGCATCTTGAACAAGTGCAACCAGTTCCTTTGCCTGTGTGTGTTTTTTCCCCCAGTGGTGGCACCCACATAGGTTATTGCACAACTGGCCAGTCATCCACGATGACCTTAAGAAAAGGAAGCCATGTGTAAATAGGGGTTGGGAGCTATTTAAAGGTGACATCATCCTCCTTCCTCATATTAGGTCTTTAAACAGCCACATCAAACATGGCCCATGATCATGTCTGCACGATCACGTCTTTGAAGCCACTTCTTCAGATGAGGACGTGCCTGCCACCTTCAGATGGGGCTTCAGACAAGTTGGTCCCTGGCCACTGGTTTTCCTGTGCTGTAGATGTGGTGGGTTCTCTTGATCTTCAAGGAGACACCTCAGTGCTGATAACCATCTGACTATCTTCTTTTCTTCTCTCTGCCCTTCATTTCTTTCTTTCACCATTTTTTTAAACTTTTTAAAAAATTTTAATTTTTTAATATAATTTTTAAAGGTTCTGTTCCACTTACAGTTATATCTTTCACCAGCATTGAGAGAAAAATCTGAGTGCCTTTTAAAAAAAATTATGTTTTACTCTTATTACGGTTACCCAAATCCATTCCACATTTTTTTTTTTTTTTGCGGTACGCGGGCCTCTCACTGTTGTGGCCTCTCCCGTTGTGGAACACAGGCTCCGGAACGCGCAGGCTCAGCGGCCATGACTCACGGGCCCAGCCGCTCCGCGGCATGTGGGATCTTCCCGGACCGGGACACGAACCCATGTCCCCTGCATCGGCAGGCGGACTCTCAACCACTGCGCCACCAGGGAAGCCCTCCAACACATTTTAATGGTAGGAACTTCACATTTTGGTCTTCCTTATAAGCATTACCTGCTTATAGATCAGAGCTGCCGAATAGAATTTTCTGCAATGATGGAAATGTTCTATAACTGCCCTCTCCAATACAGTAGCCACTACAGGTGGCTCTCGAGCGCTCAAAGGTGATTAGAGGGACTGAAAAATGGCATTGTCGCTTTTAGTTCATTTCAACTAATGTCAGTTTAAATAGCGGCATGTGGCTAGTGGCTCCAGTATTGAACCCTGCCGTGGTAGACCATGGGTGTATCTCCTCCCCCTCTACGCGCTCCAAATCTCAATTCAGTGGAGTTTTTCCCCTTAGGTGATCCAGGCACTCTTCATCACCCCCCTCTAGGCTCCTTGACACCAGAGAAAGTAAGCAAACACTCAGCTTACTGCCCTGCAACTTCTCTGCAAGCTCTCAGACTTCTTCACAGGGCAAGTTGTAAGGTAGGTTGGGAAAGGCTTATTGAAATGTCAGTAATACAGGAGAGAAAATTGCGCTTCTTCGCCAAGAACTTTCTTTGTTGACACAACAGGTTTATCTGCATGTGTGTAGAAGGAGACAATGGCCAGCTCTGAAATGGAGTTCCGGAATCCCAGGTGGGTTATGTTTCTATGCCAGTTTCATGTACGTTTAAACTTATGTGTTATTAGAGAGATTTATGCATGCTTGAAGGTGCAATATTACAAACGTTTTAGGAGCAAGCCTGTGGGAATTACAATTACATAATGAGAGAAGAATTTGAAGAATCCTGGGTTTGCACAGAGGAAAGCAGCTCAGGCTGGGTTTAAGCTTCCGACTGAGGCACCATCTCCCTTGGACAGAATACTCTAACTGTAATCGGGTGATATTGGCAAAGACCTGTGAGGGAGGTGACTGGGAAGCGTCCATTTACACAAACAGGCTCCTGGCAAAAGAAAGGCACAAGGAATTTTCAGGGTGGAAAAAAACAAAATGCATACTTTTTGGTAAAAGTCAAATGCAATTATTAAGCCCCGAAAACAGAAAGTGGCTAGAAAGGCGATACAGCTCAGACAATGCTATACACATGCAAAAGCTCTAAGGACCCAAGAGAGCTCATCAGTGTCAGGAAAACAAGATAGATGGGGATTGCCTGAGACTGAGTGTCAGACAGTGACCACGTAAGGAAACACTTCCCAGGTCTGGGGAGGAGTCCTTGGTTAAGGCAATACAGCTCAGACAATGCTATACACATGCAAAAGCTCTAAGGACCCAAGGGAGCTCATCAGTGTCAGGAAAACAAGATAGATGGGGATTGCCTGAGACTGAGTGTCAGACAGTGACCACGTAAGGAAACAATTCACAGGTCTGGGGAGGAGTCCTTGGTTAAAATAGTGGGGGGTACAGCCCTGCATTATTCTGCCACCCAGCTGTTTTAGTCAGCTTGGGCTGCCATACCAGAATACTATAGACTAGATGGCTTACATGACAGAAATGAACTTTTCTAACAGTTCTGGAGGCAGGATGCTGGCCAACTCGGTTGCTGGTGAGAGCTGTTTTCCTGGCTGGTAGGTGGCTGATTTCTTGCTGTGTCCTCTCATGGCAGGGTGGGGTGAGGGAAGGAGAGAGAGAAGGGAGGGAGCAGGGTGGGGGTGTGGGGAGACAGGGGAGGGAAAGAGGGAGGAGGGAGACAGAGAGAGAGAGAGAGAGAAGCACTCCATTGTCTCTTCTTATAAGGGCACTAATCTCATCACGAGGGTCTCACCCTCATGACCTCATCTAACCCTAATCACCTCCCAAAAGCCCCATCTCCAAATACCATTACATTGGAAGTTAGGGCTTCAACCTATGAATTTGGAGGGGAAGACAAATATTAAGTACATAACATCAGTCAGTCAACAAATATTTATTAAGCACCTACTATGTGCTATAGTTGTGCTGATGAGTAAAACACTGTCTCTGCCTCAAGGAGCTCAGTGCAAACAATAGACAAACTGCTAGGACTGCACAGAGGATGGGGGACAAACTCTACCTGGGAGAAGATATCATGGGAAAGTGACATTTGAGCCAGTCTTGAAGGATGAGGGAGGCACAGAGGGGGTGATCCCAGACAGAGGTGATAGAAGTGCCAAGTCAGGGAGGTGGTCAAGGCACAGTGTGTGCTGAGGTCTGTGTTGATGTGTTGGGTTATGCTATTAGGGATGGTGATGTGGACCAGGAGAGGTGAGCAGGAGATGACATCAGTGGGCTTGGAGGAAGGGCTAGGTGTGCCATACTAAGGACTTTGAACCTGATCCCAAAGGAAACAGGGAGGCTGAGGGCTGTAGAAGGGTTTTATTTAACTTATTTATTTGGCCACACTGCGTAGCTTGTGGGATCTTAGTTCCCTGACCATGGATCGAACGCCGGCCCCTGGCACTGAGACTGCAGAGTCCTAAACACTGGACTGCCAGAGAATTCCCTCTAGAAGGGTTTTAAACAGGAGAACGTACAGGTCTATGCGTAGGAAGCTAATGGGCATTGTATTAGTTTGTTGCCATAACGAAATATCACAGACTGTGTGGCTGAAACAACAGACATTTATTTTCTCATAGTCCTGGAGGCTCGAAGTCTGAGATCAAGGTGTTGGCAAGGTTGGTTTCTTCTGAGGCCTCTCCCCTTGGCTGGTAGATGGCCACCTTCTCCCTCTGTCTTCACACGACCTTCTCTCCATGTGTGCATGTCTGTGTCCAGATTCCCTCCTCTTATAAGAAAAGCAGTCATCCTGGATTAGGGTCCCCCTAAAGACTTTATTTTAACTTATATACTCTTTAAAGACCTTATCTCCAAATATGGTTACATTCTGAGGTACTGGGGGTTAGGGCTTCTACATGTGAATTTCTGGGGGGACACAACTAAGTCCATAGCAGGCATACAGGTAAGAAAGACTGGTAGGTAGTGAAATGAACCACATATAAAGCTCTTTTGTACAAGTCCACTTGGTGGATGATGGTGAAGACCTGACTGGGGGTCGTGGCAGGGATGGAGAGGAGGTGGTGGATTGGGAAGGTACTCGTGAGGTAGGTTGAATAGCAATAATGGGGGAGGGGAGAGGTAGGTCAAAATCCTGGGCCATTTCTACAGTGGACCTTTTGAGAAGAGGCTGGTGGCTGAAACCAAGGCAGGGAATTTAGTAGAAGGGACAAGTTTGGAGCCCTTAACTCAGAATTCCTACCTAGTGTCAAACAAACGAGTATAACCCCGTAAGTTTAGGATGTAACAGAGACGCCGATTGCAAAGTGATAAGATCCAGTTCTCAGTATAGCACCCCGGATTTGTTGCTTAGCTAGGAGTTGGACACTTTCTGGTGTCTTATCCCAGAACTCTTCATCCTGCTAATAAATTCTGTTTCTCCATATGTCCAAGACCTTGTGCGTGGACCTTGACCAGGTCTAAACAAACGGACCAATATGTTTCCTAATATCCCAAAGAAGTGGTGGGTGACAGGTCTGATTTTTGGGAACAGAGTTACCTAGAAAAATCAGTGGAGGGACCTAGATGCTGTCCGAGTGCTCCTTTGTTTCCTCTTAAAACCTCATTGTTTCTTTCTTTCTTTTTTTTTTTTTTTTGGCCACACCGCGCGGCATGCGGGATCTTAGTTCCCCGACCAGGGATCGAACCCAGGCCCTTGGCAGTGAGAACTTGGAGACCTAACCACTAGGCCACCAGGGAATTCCCTCATTATTTCCATTTTCTGCGTTCGCAGCATCGTAAAGTCAATCTGTGTGGCATTACTTACATTATAGACTTGTTTTTGACTCAAGGCCGGAGGCAACCGGACGGGGCAGATGTCTGATTTCATTGAAAACTAGCTTCCAAGCCTGAGTAACTTCTAAAACGAAACTTCTAAAGCCTCCCTCTCGAGTCACCACCCCAGAATTGGACTCTTCTGCTTTTCTTCTTCCATGCTCCTTCATGCTGCTGCCTCACTGCCACGGGGATTTTCCTCTAAAATACTTCCCAGCACCTTGAGCATGGCACCGCCAAGCACCAGGTAAGAGGGGAGAAGGCAGTGGAGACGAGAATGGCAGAGTGCCTGCTTCCAGGAGCGTACAGTCTCACGAAGGGATGAGACAAGTACAGGACTTAAAATGGGACTCTTGTCTCAGTTTTTTGTGTGTGTGTGTGGTACGCGGGCCTCTCACTGTTGTGGTCTCTCCCGTTGCGGAGCACAGGCTCCGGACGCGCAGGCTCAGCGGCCATGGCTCACGAACCTAGCCGCTCCGCGGCATGTGGGATCTTCCCGGACCGGGGCACGAACCCGTGTCCCCTGCATCGGCAGGCGGACTCTCAACCACTGCGCCACCAGGGAAGCCCTTGTCTCAGTTTTGACCCAGGCCCCGAGTCAGTAGGTGAAAGAGCACATTCCAAGGTGAGGTGTGTGGTTTCCCAGGCAGGACTGCAAAGGAGGTCATTCGAAACCAGCTTCAAAGCCTCCAGCTGATCTCCTATAGCTGCAGCCTATAGAAAACATCCAAGAGGCTGAGAGAGGGGCTGGAGGTTAGCGGAGGGTTGCTTTGAAGAGAAATAGGCAGTGTGCAACATGCTTTACGCGTCCATGGAACAGGGGTGGGGTGCTACCTTCTTTCCTCAGTCTGTGAGGGTAGCTTCAAGTGATGCCTTTTGGAGATGACATTCAGTGCCTCAGAAACTTAGGTCACTCAGGGACCAGAGTCGGATTCGGGCCCGTGGATGCTCACAGGCAGGGGGCTGGCTGAGGCCACAGAGAAGAAGCCTGTGTGTCGGCACTTCCGATGACCACAGGCCAAAGATGCAAGTTCAATGCAGAGCAGGGGTGAGCCACGTGAGAGAGAGCCCTGTGAGATTGTCGTGGAGAATTCTAAGAGCAGAAGGAAGCGAGAGGTATTGCTAGGTGACCAGGTACCAAGGGAGGGCTCTTAGGTGACCAACTAGATAGGATGCTTCTGCCTGAGTCAAGGACATGACAGGTGGAAAATATCCCCAGTTTCCAGGGGAAGCGGGAGCAGGAGGGATGCTCAGAGAAAGAGCTGGCTTCACACACGAGCTTTGGCTGATGGATACTTACCTTTGCCCCTCTTGATTCTAACCATGGAGAGGTCCGAAAGTGCAGACAAGGTGAGGGAAGGAGAGAAGAAACCAACCACATGCTTCCAGGTGCCAGCCGGAAGGAGACCTCGACTGACCTAGGGAGGAGTTTTAACTTTAAAACGGAGATTTGACTATTATATGGGTTGGACGTTGGGAACGCCAGCGGGAACGTGAACTGGAAGCCACGGGACCTACCTGAGATTTCATCAGGGAGTGGGGGACGATCCAGCCCCTGTGGCGCTGCTCTGTGAACAGGTCAGACAAGCCCTTTCAGGGGAAAGAAAACATCACTCCTGATGGTACCTAGTGAGTCTCTCTCATTGGAGTACTAGTTATATGCACGCATGACGGTGATCTAAGACAGAATGACACGCATGTCCCTCGCTCTCTCAGCACATGCTCACCGGACACCAGTTACGTGCCAGGCTCACAGCTGGCTCTAGGGACCAACAGAGAACAGAACCAAGCAAGGTCCTCAGCCTCCCCAAAGCTGACAGGCTAGTGGGGGGACACTGGACCCCCCCAGACAAACTGACACGAAGCATATTTTGAGAATTTAACGAGGAAAGCGTCACACAGGGTGGCATGGGAAGGAGGAATGGCTTTGGGAATTCCCTGGCAGTCCAGTGGTTAGGATTCCAGGCTTTCACTGCTGAGGGCGCAGTTGCAATCCCTGGTCAGGGAACTAGGATTCTGCCAAAAAAAAAAAAAAAAAAAGGAAAAGAGGAATGGCTTTACGGAAAAGAGATGACTGGGGTTGGATCCTGCAGAAACTGACAGTCCTGGCTGGGCAGCAGTGGGCGGGCAGGCTCTCCAGACAGAACGAAGAAGTGTTCCACACACGAGGGAGAAGAACAGTCTGGGTGAATAAGGGCACAGAGCGTGCAAAAGGCCAAATGAGCGTGATTCCGTTCATAAGAAATAGAATGGAGCAGGCAGATCTATAGAGAGAGAAAGTTGATTACTGGTTGCCCAGGGTTGCGGGGCAGGGCTTTTTTCGGGATGATAAAGCTTTCTAAAATTAGACTGAGATGATGGTTAGCTTAAATATACTAAATGTACTAACGCCATTGAATTGTACACTTTAAATGGGTGAATTGCATGGTACATGAATCATATCTCAAAAAACCATTAAAAAGTCACAGCGCAATAAGTATAGACTGATACAAGCTATAGAAAATTCAGAACCTGGTGACGTAGGTGGCAGGGAATTCCCTGGGGGGTCCAGTGGTTAGGACTCCCCACTTTCACTGCTGAGAGCCTGGGTTCAATCCCTGGTTGGGGAACTAAGATCCCACAAGCTGCGTGGTGCAGCCCCCAAAATAAATTAATTAATTAAAAAAAAATCTAAGTCATAACTACATTATTAAAAAAAAAAGGAATAGGTGGCAAAACTGTAAAGAAATCAAGGGAATGGTTCTGCAGATGTCAGGGGAGTGTCAGCTCTTGGAGTCAGGAGAATAGCTGAGGGGGGCGGGGAGTGGGGAGCAGAGAGATGAGTGGCCATCTAACAAACTCCACATATCCGTCGAGTCTTACTGTGAGTGGTGGTTTCACAGGTGTGGTCCTTACAAGAACAATTTGTATATCTCTTGTGAACACTCTCGAATGTATGACCTGTTTCAAAACAAAGAAAGAAAAAAGGGGAGGAGGAGGCCAAAGAAAGCCGCACCGCAACGCACTTGAGGACTCACTGTGCAGGGGCTAGGGCGCCAGGTGAGACGTCTGCACCTAAGGCAAACACCGGGGAGCCAGTGAAGGTGTCTGAGCTGAGGGTATGACAGCGGTGGTTTAGGAAGGGCTCCAGGCTCTGTAGACAGGATGGATGAGAGCAGGGAGGGGCTTGAGATGCGGAGTCTTGGAGGAGTGAGAGCAAGGTCTGAGCTTGCGCAGTGGGGCAGTGGAGGGGCGGTGCCGTGGGAAGGGTGTGAGTCCCACCACCACGTGGAGAGCAGAGGATGAAAGATGCCTGGGAGGATGAGCGGCGGCGCAGCCCGTGGGCAGAGATAGTTGGGGAGAAGGGGCTGGAAGAAAGAGAAGATGAACAGTTTAACTTTGCACGGGCGCATAGGAGTATAAGAAAATACTTTATTACGAAACGAGGCATCTCAGGAGACTGCAACTATAACTCTTGGCACACTGTAGGTTCCTGGGTAATTATGGGGTCTTTCTGAGTTCTGAGGGCTTGGTTCCTCGAGGAACATGCCCCTCTTTGTAGTTCCATCCTGCGCGGTATCGTGGTCTGAGCTGCAGCCCTGGTTCCCACAACTTCCCCAGACGCAGAACTTCTCAGGGATGGGGGGCAGGGGTGAGGGGGAAGTGGGGGGAGGTGGAGGGGTGAGGGGGATTGTAGTCTGGGCCTTGGAGGTACAGATTTGAGAGGATGCTTTCTTGCTCTCCAGCTCCAAAAATTCTCCCTGAGCTCTCAGACGTTCCAACTTGCCGTCGCCCTGGGAACCTTACCTGGCGTGGCTTGTGAGAGGAGCAGTGGTGAAGTCCCCAGGAGGAAGAGCCTCCTGGGCCAGGGCATGAAAGATGAATGGGTGGGGGAAGCAGGTGTGCAGGTGAGTGACAGGGTCAGTGGAGCCACAAGCATGACAGCTGAGTCCCAAAGGTAGGCAAAGGCCAGATTGTTTAAACAGGTTGGACTCGATCCTTTTCCATAAGGCTGACTGAAACGATTGAAGGTTTTGAAGCAGGGCAGTGATACGACTGGTTTCTACCTGTGTCTAATGAGCATTTACTACATGCCAGGATTTGTTCAGATTTTTCAGTTACATTGTCTCACTTAATCTTTTCAGTGGTTCTGTGGAGGTACGTACGATCCATCCATCCAACCAGTTTTTTAAAACCGAAGACAGCTTCGGGCCAGTCACTCTATTCACGTTCTTTGGACAGATGTGGAAACTGAAGTGTCCTCACTCCTGGAAGGTCAAAACAATTTCTAAGGGCTGAAACTAGAAAGAGGTTTGGCTGGGATTCAAACCCAGGAAATCAGACTCTTCCACTGGGCCAGAGACATTGGTCAGTTGAGCCCTCCTCTCAGGGTGGGGCTGCGGTCCTGGGTGGCTCCTAAAGGCAGCAAGGTCAGCTGGGGTCTTGAGGCATGAGCTGATCCTGAGTAAGAGGAGGGGGTCGGTGAAGCCACTACAGGTGAGGTGAACAGGATGAAAGGCACATGTGTAGATGAACTTGGCAGACCTGGTTACCTGCCATTTCTCTGCTTTCTTTCTCTGATTTTTTTTTTTTTTGAGAGGGTGAGGAGGCAGCAATATGCCCAGCTCTTAGGGATGAATTGGGATTGGTTTTAAGCCAATCATGGCTAAGCTAATCCTGTTTGCTATGTACTCACTTTTGCTGTAGCCAGTGAGGGGTCATGTGACCAAGTTGCTTAGTGAGACAAAGGGGAAGTCTGTTGAAGGCTTGTGAAAAGTATTTTGATTCCCTTGATGGAAGGCAGGAACATCAGCCCTCTCTTTCTGGCTGCCTCACTGCATCCTGACTTTGAAGGCAGCCATGAATCCAGGAGCTGTGGCAGCCATCTTGTGACCATGAAGCAACAGACACAAAGACAAAAAGCCAACAAATGGAGGGTGGCAGAGTAGAAAGTGCTGGGTTCCTAATGAGCTAAACTAATGCAAGGCCTTCCCTCTGGACTTCTTAGTATGTGAAAAAAGTAACCCCCTAGGAGTTTACAGTTTTTCATTACCTCTAGCTGACCATGTGCTAATTGCTATAATAAGCACAGTGAGGAGAAAAAAGGAGAGAGAGGCGAACTTATTTGGAGTGTAGGGTGTTGTGTTGGGCACCAGTGGGAACGTTGCTTTGTTTTCTAATATTTTTGTGTTGTAAATCTTGAAGACAGTGTCATATTTTCTTTTCTGTTTCTTCCCTTCCCGCAGGTACTTTCCTACCCCCCGCCCACTTTCCTTTAGTCCACATTAAGCCCACGTGCTTCATGACTATTGGTTTGGAATAAAGAAATTTCTCCTTTGTTGATTCTCACTGTACCTTTGTCAAGCTATCAAAAATATTCCAGGGCAGAGGGCAGAGACCTAAACTCTTTCATTGTGCTCCCAGGCCTTTTACAGATGCTTTGCTTATCATTTTGTTTAGTGCCCAGAGGGAGTCTGGTAATTTAGAAACTTAAAGAAAAAAGACCTCAAGCAGGAAAAGTCATAAAAGAATTTGGAGCGGGGAGGAGGGCAGTTGTTAAAATAATTAGAAAGACAATGGAAGAAAGCTAAAGAAAAGATGAAAGAGAGAAGCTTTTGTAGCACTATGGCTTTTCAAGGCCCTCACCAGTTATTCTCAGTAATGACTCCACGACCTCTCCCCAACCCAACACACACCTTCTGCCTAAATCCCAGAGTGGACTGATGTCTCTTCTATCAATGAAGATGTATTTCTGAGATATCTAATTATTATAGCTTTCTATGGCAGATACCGTTAGTTACCTGCATACAGCAGTTACCCCAGCTTCCCTTCTTCCACGTGAACAGAATCCCATTTTCAATTACTCTCCAAAGCGTGGCAATGCTATTCAGAGTAGGACGGCCTTGCAGTGGCCCCAGGCACAGAATAGGGAATCTTGTTTTCCCTTCCCAGGGTTTGGTTTATGAATGGGTTTGTGACACAATGAGACGAGAGGGGAAATCTGGTAAGGATCTTAGAGGAGATTTTCCTTTGCTTTTAAAAGAGGTGGGCATGCTCCTTTTTCAGCTTCTTGTGTTGTTGTAAAGAGATGATGCCTGGGGTTTCCCTGGTGGTGCAGTGGTTGAGAGTCCGCCTGCCAATGCAGCGGACATGAGTTCATGTCCCGGTCCGGGATGATCCCACGTGCTGTGGAGTCCGGAGCCTGTGCTCCGCAACGGGAGAGGCCACAACAGTGAGAGGTCCGTGTACCGCAAAAAGAAAAAAAAAAAAAAAGAGGTGATGCCTGGAAATATGGTAGCCTTTTTGGGACCATTAGAGGAGCCCACCTAAAGGATAAACCAGCATACCGAGGATGGTAAAAAGGAAAACAGTTAGTCTGGGTCCTTGATTTTTTGGTCTCCATATTAACCAAGTCTGGAAATATTCCCCTTCTGAACTTAACTTACTATTATTTGACTGATAAAAAGAAAAAAAAAAAAAAGAGAGACAACTGCTTTTAAGACTGGGGTAGAAATATCCAAGATGAACCTGGAGCAACTTGTGGTGCCAGAAAATAAGGAAGTGCTACCAAAACCCCACTACAACTGCCACCCCCCTCAATGATGGAGATGTGTCAAAGGGACACAGCTGAAAGAACTCCCAATGGCCAAAGCTGGGACAATTTGAGCACAAAATAAAGTATATTGGATTATAACCCAAAGTATAAAATAAATATCCATTAGTACATACTAATATAAATAACTGGCTGAATAAATAAATGAGGGAAAAAAAAATCTCCTGTGCAGAAAGTTCCAAATAATTTATGTAGATACTATGTTCTCAAGGAGATGGCGCATAAAAACCCACTCCTTAAGGGTGCAACATACAAAGGGACTTTCTTCTAAATAGTACGATATGGAAAGGGAGGAGAAGAGGGTAACTTTTCAGTGGAGAGTCCTGACACACACGACCTCAGCCAGTGGTCAAGGTCAACATCAACAGTGTTAAGTCATACTGATAGTACCCTTGATATAAGATAATGAGAACCGCACTTTATCTCTCTGGTCTTTTTTCCCCAGACCCATAACCCCTGTCCAATCATGAGACAAAAATCGGACGAACCCAAATTGAGGCACATTCTAAAAAATTCCTAGTTAGTACTCCACAGAACTATCAAAGTCATCAAAAGCAAGGAAAATCTGAGAAACTGTCACGGGAAGAGGAGCCTAAGGAGTAATGATGACAAAATATAATGTGGTATCCTGGATGGAATCTGGAACAGAAAAAGGATGAGGTGAAAAAAAGAATTTATTATACTGAATAAAGTGTGAACTTTAACTAATAATAATGTATCAACATTGGTCCATTAACTGACAAGTTCGCGATACTAATGGAAGATGTTAACATAGGGGAAAGTAGGTAGGACATATAGGAATTCTCTGTATTATCTTCACAAATTTCTGTAAATCTAAAACTATTTTATTTATTTATTTATCTATTTATTTATTTATTTATTTACTGGCTGTGCCACGCGGCTTCTGAGATCTTAGCTCCCCGACCAGGGATCGAACTCAGGCCCTCGGCAGTGAAAACACGGAGTCCTAACCACTGGACTGCCAGGGAAATCCTTAAAACTATTTTAAAATTAAAAGTTTATTTAAAAAAAGAGAGACCAATATTAAGAATGAAAGAGGTCCAAATCACTACAGATTCTACAGATAAAGGATAATATTATGAACAATTTTATGCCTATATATAACTTAGATGAAAAGGACACAGTTGGTAAATGGCATAAACTACTAAACCTCATCCAGGAAGAAATAGTTAGCCCTACGTCTATTAAGGAAATTTAATAACTACTTTAAAACTTTCCCAAGAGAACCCTCATACACTGTCGATGGGAATTAAATTGGTGTAGCCACTGTGGAAAACAGTATAAAGGTTTCTCAAAAAACAAAAAAATAGAACTACCATATGACCCAGCAATTCCACTCCTGGGTATACATCCAAAAAAACCCTGAAAACACTAATTCAAAAAGACATGCACTCCAACGTTCATAACAGCATTATTTACAACTGCCGAGATATGGAAGCAACCTAAGCGTTCATCAACAGATGAATGGATAAAGAAGATGTGGTATATATATACTATGCAATATTACTCAGCCATAACAAGGTTGGAGGGTATTATGCTAAGTGAAATGTCAGACAGAGAAAGACAAGTACTGTATATCACTTATATGTGGAATCTAAAAAATAAAACAAACTGTGACTATAACAAAAAAACCCAAACTCACAGATATAGAGAACAAACTAGTAGTTGCCAGTGGGGAGGAGGGGCAAGATAGGGGATTAAGAGGTACAAACTACTATGTATAAAATAAATGTTACAATGATATATTGTAGAGCCCAGGAAATATAGTCAATATTTTATAATAACTTTAAATGGAGTATAACTTATAAAAATTTTGAATCACTATATTGTACACCTGAAACTAATATTGTAAATCAACTATACCTCAATAAAAAAAAGAAAATAGAAAAAAATTTTAGCGAATTGAATTCAACAATATGTAAAAGTAATAATATATCATGACTAAACAGAGTTTGCAAGGTTGATTTAATATTTGAACCTCCGTCAATGTAATTTATATTAACAAAATAATAAAACAAAATAAAGTAAATGATAATTCACATTAACAGAATTTAAAAACCCACCAAAACATGATCCATAAAAGAAAAAAAAATTGTTAAGTTGGACTTCATCAGAATTAAAAATATTTTAGGGCTTCCCTGGTGGTGCAGTGGTTGAGAGTCCGCCTGCTGATGCAGGGGACGTGGGTTCACGCCCCGGTCTGGGAGGATCCCACATGCCGCGGGGCAGCTGGGCCCGTTAGCCATGGCCGCTGAGCCTGCGCGTCCGGAGCCTGTGCTCCGCAACGGGAGAGGCCACAACAGTGAGAGGCCCGCGTACTGCAAAAAAAAAAAATAAAGAAAAAAAAGAAAAAAAATATTTTAGTCTTTTCAGCAACTGGTGTTGGAAAAACTGGATATCCACACGCAAACAAAAGAAATTGGACTCTTATACATCATATAAAAAAAAAATCACCTCGTGCTTGCTTCGGCAGCACATATACTAAAAAAATCACCTCAAAATGAATTAAAGGCTTAACCATACAACCAAAAAGTATGAAACTCCTAGAACAAAATGTAGGGTAGAAGTACCATAACATAGATCTTGACAATGATTTTATGAATATGACACAGGCAATAAAACCAAAAATAAGCAAGTAGGACTACATCAAACTAAAAAGTTTCTGCACAGCAAAAGGAGTAATCAATAGAGTGAAAAGGCAACACACGGAATTGTAGAAAATATTTGCAAACCATATATCTGTTATGTGGTTAATCTCCAAAATGTATAAAGAACCTTTATAACTCAATAGTGAAGAAACTAATAATCCAATTAAACAATAGGCTAAGGGTTTGAATAGACATTTCTCCAAAGAAGACATACAAATGTGTACCAGGTGTATGAAAACATGTTCAATGTCACTAATCATCAGGGAAGCACAAATCAAAACCACAGATCTATCACCTCACACTTCTCTGGATAGCTATTATCAACAAAACAGAAGATAACAAGTGTTGGCAAGGATATGGAGAAACTGGAACCTTTGCACACTGTAGGCAGGAATGCAAAATAGGACAACTATTATGGAAAACAGTATGGAGCTTCCTCAAACAATTAAAAATAGAACTACTATATGATCCAGTAATCCCACTTCTGGGTGTTTATCTAAAACAATTGAAATAAGGATCTCAAAGAGATCAGCACTCCTATATTTATTGCAGCACTCTTCACAATAGCCAAGATGTGGAAACAACCCAAAAGTCCATAGACAATGGATGAATAGAGAAAATGTGGTACATGATACAGTGGAATACTATTCAGCCTTAAAAAAGGACTTTCTGCAATATGTAACGCCATGAATGAAAATTGAGGACATTATGCTAAGTGAAAGAAGCCAGTTACACAAAGACAAATACTGTATGACTCCACTTATATGAAGTATCTAAAACAGTCAAACTCGTAGGATCAAAGAGTGGAATGGTGGATAACAGGGGCTGGAAAAAATGGGGAGTGGGTTACTAATCAATGGGCATAAACTTTCAATCAAGCAAGATGAATAAGCCCTAGACACCTGCTGCACAACATTGCACCTAGGGTCAACAATAATGTATTAACTCTTAAAAATTTGTTAAGAGGGTAGATCTCATGTTACATGTTCTTACCACAATAATTTTTTTTTTTTTTTTTTTTTTGTGGTACGCGGGCCTCTCACTGCTGTGGCCTCTCCCGTTGCGGAGCACAGGCTCCGGATGCGCAGGCTCAGCGGCCATGGCTCACGGGCCCAGCCGCTCCGCGGCATGTGGGATCTTCCCGGATTGGGGCACGAACCCACGTCCCCTGTATCGGCAGGCGGACTCTCAACCACTGCGCCACCAGGGAAGCCCCACAATAAATTTTTTAAAAATTACTTTTTTCTCTTCATAAGTCCCGATAAGAGAATGAAAAGACAACCCACAAATAGGGAGACAATGTTTTTCAAATCATATTTCTGATAAAGGACTTGTATACAGAGTATATAAAGATTGCTCAAAATTCAATAATAAGAAAATAAACTTTTTTAAAATAAATTTTTTTTACTTATTTATTTATGGCTGCGTTGAGTCTTCGTTGCTGCGCGCAGGCTTTCTCTAGTTGTGACAAGGGGGGGCTACTCTTCATTGTGGTGCGCGGGCTTCTCATTGGGTGGCTTCTCGTGTTGTGGAGCACGGGCTCTAGGCTTGCAGGCTTAGTTGCTCCACGGCATGTGGGATCTTCGTGGACCAGGGCTTGAACCATGTCCCCTGCATTGGCAGGTGGATTCTTTTTTTTAACATCTTTATTGGAGTATAATTGCTTTACAATGGTGTGTTAGTTTCTGCTTTATAACAAAGTGAATCAGCTTTCCTATACATATATCCCCATATCTCGTCCACCTTGCGTCTCCCTCCCACCCTCCCTATCCCACCCCTCTAGGTGGACACAAAGCACTGAGCTGATTTCCCTGTGCTATGTGGCTGCTTCCCACTAGCTATCGATTTTACATTTGGTAGTGTATATAAGTCCATGCCACTTTCTCACTTTGTCCCAGCTTACCCTTCCCCCTCCTCAGGCCCTCAAATTCATTCTCTACGTCTGCATCTTTATTCCTGTCCTGTCCCTAGGTTCTTCATAACCTTTTTTTTTTTAGATTCCATATATATGTGTTAGCATATAGTATTTATTTTTCTCTTTCTGACTTACTTCACTCTGTATGACAATCTCTAGGTCCATCCACCTCACTACAAATAACTCAATTTCGTTTCTTTTTATACTAAGTAATATTCCACTGTATATATGTGCCACATCTTTTTTTTTTTTTTTTTCGGTACGCAGGCCTCTCACTGTTGTGGCCTCTCCCGTTGCGGAGCAACAGGCTCTGGACGCGCAGGCTCAGCGGCCATGGCTCACGGGCGCAGCCGCTCTGCGGCATGTGAGATGTTCCTGGACTGGGACACGAACTCATGTCCGCTGCATCGGCAGGCAGACTCTCAACCACTGAGCCACCAGGGAAGCCCGTGCCACATCTTCTTTATCCATTCATCTGTCGATGGAAACTTAGGTTGCTTCCATGTCCTGAATATGGTAAATAGAGCTGCAATGAACATTGTGGTACATGACTCTTTTTGCATTACGGTTTTCTCAAGGTATATGCCTAGTAGTGGGATTGCTGGGCCGTATGATAGTTCTATTTTTAGTTTTTTAAGGAACCTGCATACTGTTCTCCATAGTGGCTGTATCAATTTACATTCCCACCAACAGTGCAGGAGGGTTCCCGTTTCTCCACACCCTCTCCAGCATTTATTGTTTGTAGATTTTTTGATGATGGCCATTCTGACTGGTGTGAGGTGATACCTCATTGTAGTTTTGATTTGCATTTCTCTAATGATTAGTGACACTGAGCATCCTTTCATGTGTTTGTTGGCACTCTGTATGTCTTCTTTGGAGAAATGTCTATTTAGGTCTTTTGGCAGGCGGATTCTTAAGCACTGTGCCACACGGGAAGTCCCTGAACTGTTTTTTAAGTGGGCAAAAAATTTGAGAAGATACTTCACCCAAAAGGATGGCAAATAAACACATGAAAAAATGTTCATATCATTAGTCATTAGGGAAATCCAAATTAAAACTACACTGAGATATTACTACATACTTATTACAATCGCTAAAATTAAGAAGACTGGCCAAACTAAGTACTGATGAGCTGTATATTAAACTCTCATATACTGCTGGTGGGAATATAAAATAGTACAAACACTTTGGAACAATTTGGCGGTTTCTTACCTGCCAGACATCCCACTCTTGGTATTTACCCCAAAGAAATGTAAGCAGATGGAGAGCGGAGTCAAGATGGCGGATTATGAGGACGTGTAATTCGTGTCTCCACACAACTAGGGCACCTACCAGGCACCAGTGGCAGACCACGGACACCTAAGGGGACAGGAGGAAACCCCAGCGACCGGGTAGGACATGGGTCATGGGGTGAGTGAAGGGGGAGGAGAAGTGGAGGCGGGACGGGACTGGAGTCCCTGAGGGGCGGCTGGGGGATGGGAAGGGATCCCACGCCCGAAGGGGGAAACTGGGGGACCATTGGGAGGACAGAGGATCCAAAGGGAGGGTGGTCAGGTTTTCCCTGCCCACTTGGGCCCCGGGGAGCCTGCTGAGATCCCAGGCCTGATCCTCTGCCCACCGAGGCCCCCTCCAGACGTGGGGGTCCTGAGGAAGTGGGAGGGAGGGAAAGGGGAGCTAAAGCAAAGGCTGGACCTCCGGGACCAGCACCCTGAGGGGCGGCTGGCGGAGGGGAGGGCGTCCTACATCCAGCGGGACCCACCCATGGTTAGGGGGATGGGGGAGACCCTGGGGGAGATGGTGGGGGAGGGACGCCGAGGAACAGAAGGGAACGGGGCCAGCGCCTTACCTGTCCACTGTGCCACCGGGGAGCCTGCTGGGCTCCCGGGCCTATTCCTCTGCCCTTGGAGCCTCCCTCCCGCAGTGCAGAGCCCAAGCCCCACCCCTACACCCCCACCCAGGGCTCCACCTCTACACTCGGAGACCCCCTCTGAGACCCCCTCCAAACGCACTGGGCCTAAACCCCACCCACACACCCTCACCCAGGGACTTACCTCCAAACTCTAGAACCTCACACTCCAGAGACCCTCCTTTGGACATGCTGCCCCTCCCCGTCTGCGCAGGTCCTAAGCAGAGGCCCTGCCCCATGCTTGAATGTCGTCCAGCCTAGGCCCAGCACTCAAGGCCTTTTCTGGTTGCATGGATCCTGAGCCTAGGTCCCGACCCACCTTGAACCCCGCCTCTGCCTAAGTTCCACCCCTGCCTAAACTCCGCCCCCATAGCCAAGGCTTCTTTTTTCCCCCTCTTTTAGATTCAGGTCTGTTTTACCTTGTTGATTCGTTGTTGTTGATTCATTTATATTTTTATTTTTTCTAATAAATCTTTTATTTTTATAATTTTATTTTATTCTTTAACTTTGTTATTGTTCTCTCCTTTTGGCTTGTTCCCCCCACCGCCACCTTCTCTTTTTCTTTCTTCTTTCTGTGTGGCTTTATTTTACCTTGCTGCAGTTCTTTCAATTATATTTTTATTTTTCCTAACATATATTTAATCTTTCTAATTTTATTTTGTTTTTTACACTTTGTTACTGTACTGCTCCTTTTTTTCTTTCTTTCTTTCTTTTTTTTTTTTTTTTTTGCCATGCCACACGACTTGCAGGATCTTGGTTCCCAGGCTGGAGGTCAGGCCTGAGCTCCTGTGGTGGGAGCTCTGAGTCCAAACCACTGGACTAACAGAGAACCTCAGACCCCAGGGGATATTAATTGGGTGAGGCCACCCACAGGCCCTCATTTCAGCCCAAGATGCGGCTCTGTCCAACTGCCTGCCAACTCCAGTGCTGGACGACTCAGGCCAACCAGTAAGACAGGAATACAGCCCCACACATAAAAAAAAAAAAAGAAATGACAAAAAAATATGTTACAGACGAAAGAGCAAAGTAAAAACCTACAAGACCAAATAAATGAAGACAAAATAGGCAAACTACCTGAAAAATGATTCAGAGTAATGATAGTAAAGATGATCCAAAATCTTGGAAACAGATTGGAGAAAATACAAGAAACATTTAACAAGAATCTAGAAGAACTAAAGAGCAAACAACCAGTGATGAACAACACAATAACTGAAATTAAAAATACTCTAGAAGGAATCAATAGCAGAATAACTGAGGCAGAAGAACGGATAAATGAGCTGGAAGAAAAAATGGTGGAAATAACTGCCAGGGAGCAGAATAAAGAAAAAAGAATGAAGAGAATTGAGGACAGTCTCAGAGACTCTGGGACAACATTAAATGCACCAACATTAGACTTATAGGGGTCCCAGAAGAAGAAGAGAAATAGAAAGGGTCTGAGAAAATATTTGAAGAAATTATAGTCAAAAACTTCCCTAATATGGGAAAGGAAATAGTCAATTAAATCCAGAAAGCACAGAGAGTCCCATACAGGATAAACCCAAAGGGAAACACACTGAGACACATATTAATCAAACTATCAAAAAATAAATACAAAGGAAAATATTAAAAACAGCAATGGAAAAGCAACAAATAACATACAAGGGAATCCCCATAAGGTTAACAGCTGATCTTTCAGCAGAAACTCTGCAAGCCAGAAGGAGTGGCAGGACATATTTAAAGTGATGAAAGGCAAAAAACTACAACCAAGATTACTCTACCCAGCAAGGCTGTCATTCAGATTCAATGGAGGAATCAAAAGCTTTACAGACAAGCAAAAGCTACAAGAATTCAGCACCACCAAACCAGCTTTACAACAAATGCTAAAGGAACTTCTCTAAGTGGGAAACACAAGAGAAGAAAAAGACCCACAAAAACAAACCCAAATCAATTAAGAAAATGGTAATTGGAACATGCATATCGATAATCACCTTGAATGTAAATGGATTAAATGCCCCAACCAAAAGACACAGACTGGCTGAATGGATACAAAAACAAGACCTGTATATATGCTGTCTACAAGCAACCCACTTCAGACCTAGGGACACATACAGACTGAAAGTGACGGGATTGAAAAAGATATTCCATACAAATGGAAATCACAAGAAAGCTGGAGTAGCAATACTCACATCAGGTAAAATAGATTTTAAAATAAAGACTGTTACAAGAGATAAGGAAGGACACTACATAATGATCAAAGGATCAATCCAAGAAGAAAACGTAACAATTATAAATATTTATGCACCCAGCATAGGAACACCTCAATACATAAGGCTAATGCTAACAGCCATAAAAGGAGAAATTGGCCATAACACAATAATAGTGGGAGACTTTAACATCCCACTTGCACCAATAGACAGATTATCCAGAATGAAAATAAATAAGGAAAAACAAGCTTTAAATGACACAATAGACCAGATAGACTTAATTGATATTTTTAGGACATTCCACCCGAAAGTGGAAGAATACACATTATTCTCAAGTGCACATGGAACATTCTCCAGAATAGATCACATTCTGGGTCACAAATCAAACCTTGGAAAATTTAAGAAAATTGAAATCTTATCAAGCATCTTTCCTGACCACAACGCTATGAGATTAGAAATCAATTACAGGAAAAAAACAGTAAAAAACACAAATACATGGAGGCTAAACAGTGTGATGCTAAATAACCAAGAGATCATTGAAGACATCAAAGAGGAAATAAAAAAATACCTAAAAACAATGACAATGAAAACACAATGATCCAAAACCTACGGGATGCAGCAAAAGCAGTTCTAAGAGAGAAGTTCATAGCAATTCAAGCTCCCCTCAAGAAACAAGAAAAATCTCAAATAAACAATGTAACCTTAAGCCTAAAGCAACTAGAAAAAGAAGAACAAAGAAAACCTAAAATTAGTGAAGGAAAGAAATCATAAAGATCAGAGCAGAAATAAATGAAATAGAAACAAAGAAAACAATAACAAAGATCAATAAAACAAAAAGCTGGTTCTCTGAGAAGATAAACAAAATTGATAAACTTTTAGCCAGACTCATCAAGAAAAAAAGGGAGAGGACTCAAATCAATAAAATTAGAAATGAAAAAGGAGAGATCACAACTGACACTGCGGAAATACAAAAGGTCATAAGAGACTTATACAAGCAACTATATACCAATAAAATGGACAACCTGGAAGAAACGGACAAATGCTTGGAAAGATACAACCTTCCAAGACTGAACCAGGAAGAATTAGAAAATGTAAACAGACAAATCACAGGTAATGAAATTGAAACTGTAATTAAAAATCTTCCAACAAATGGAAGCCCAGGACCAGATGGCTTCACAGACGAATTCTATCAAACATTTAGAGAAGAGTTAACACCTATCCTTCTCAAACTCTTCCAAAAAATTGCAGAGCGAGGAACACTCCCAAACTCGTTCTACAAGGCCACCATCACCCTGATACCAAAATTAGACAAAGATATCACAAAAAAAAGAAAATTAGGGCTTCCCTGGTGGCGCAGTGGTTGAGAGTCCGCCTGCCGATGCAGGGGACACGGGTTCATGCCCTGGTCCGGGAAGATCCCACATGCCCCGGAGCGGCGGGGCCCGTGAGCCATGGCCGCTGAGCCTGCGCGTCCGGAGCCTGTGCTCCACGACGGGAGAGGCCACAACAGTGAGAGGCCCGCATACCGCAAAACAAACAAACAAACAAACAAACAAAAAAGAAAATTATAGACCAGTATCACTGATGAACATAGACACAAAAATCCTCAACAAAATACTAGCAAATAGAATCCAACAATACATTAAAAGGATCATACACCATGATCAAGTGGGATTTACCCCAGGGATGCAAGGAGTCTTCAATATACGCCAGTCAATCAATGTGATACACCATATTAAAAAATTGAAGGAGCAAAACCATATGGTCATCTCAATAGATGCAGAAAATGCTTTTGATGAAATTCAACACCCATTTATGATAAAAACTCTCCAGAAAGTGGGCAAGAGGGAACCTACCTCAACATAATAAAGGCCATATATGACAAACCCACAGCCAACATCATTCTCAATGGTGAAAAACTGAAAACATTTCCTCTAAGATCAGGAACAAGACAAGGATGTCCACTCTCACCACTATTATTCAACATAGTTTTGGAAGTCCTAGCCATGGCAATCAGAGAAGAAAAAGAAATAAAAGGAATCCAAATAGGAAAGGAAGAAGTAAAGCTGTCACTGTTTGCCAATGACATGATACTATACATAGAAAATCCTAAAGATGACATCAGAAAAGCCACTAGAACTAATCAATGAATTTGGTAAGGTTGCAGGATACAAAATTAATGCACAGAAATCTTTTGCATTCCTATACACTAACAACGAAAGATCAGGCAGAGAAAATAAGGAAACAATCCCATTTACCATCACAACCAAAAGAATAAAATACCTAGGAATAAACCTACCTAAGGAGACAAAAGGCCTGTACTCAGAAAACTATAAAACACTGATGAAAAAAATCAAAGATAACATAAACAGATGGAGAGATATACCATGCTCCTGGATTGGAAGAATCAATACTGTGAAAATGACTATACTACCCAAAGCAATCTACAGGTTCAGTGCAATCCCTATCAAATTACTAGTGGCAATGAGTTGATTCACTTTGTTATAAAGCTGAAACTAACACACCTCTGTAAAGCAATTATACTCCAATAAAGATATTAAAAAATAAAATAAAAATTACCAGTGGCATTTTTTCACAGAGCTAGAACAAGAAATTTTACAATTTGTATGGAAACACAAAGGATCCTGAATAGCCAAAGCAATCTTGAGAAAGAAAAACGGAGCTGGAGGAATCAGGCTCCCTGACTTCAGACTGTACTACAAAGCTACAGTAATCAAGACAGTATGATACTGGCACAAAAACAGAAATATAGATCAATGGAACAAGACAGAAAGCCCAGAGATAAACCCACACACATATGGTCACCTTATCTTTGACAAAGGAGGCAAGAATATATGATGGAGAAAAGACAGCTTCTTCAATAAGTGGTGCTGGAAAAAATGGACAGCTACATGTAAAAGAAAGAAATTAGAACACACCCTAACACCACACACACACAAAAAACTCAAAATGGATTAAAGACCTAAATGTAAGGCCAGACACTATAAAACTCTTAGAGGAAAAAATAGGCAGAACACTCTATGACATAAATCACAGCAAGATCCTTTTTGACTCACCTCCTAGAGTAAGGGAAATAAAAACTAAAGTAAACAAATGGGACCTAATGAATCTTAAAAGCTTTTGCACAGCAAAGGAAACCATAAACAAGACGAAAAGACAACCTTCAGAATGGGAGAAAATATTTTCAAATGAAGCAAATGACAAAGGATTAATCTCCAAAATATACAAGCAGATCATGCAGCTCAATATCAAAAAAACAAACAACCCAATCAAAAATGGGTGGAAGACTTAAATAGACATTTCTCCAAAGAAGATATACAGATAGCCAACAAATGCATGAAAAGATGCTCAACATCACTAATTAGAGAAATGCAAATCAAAACTACAATGAGATATCACCTCACACCAGTCAGAATGGCCATCATCAAACAATCTACAAACAATAAATGCTGGAGAGGGTGTGGAGAAAAGGGAACCCTCCTGCACTGTTGGTGGGAATGTAAATTGATACAGCCACTATGGAGAACAGTATGGAGGTTCCTTAAAAAACTAAAAATAGAACTACCATATGACCCAGCAATCTCACTGCTGGGCATATACCCTGAGAAAAGCATAATTCAAAAAGAGTCATGTACCACAATGTTCATTGCAGCTTTATTTACAATAGTCAGGACATGGAAGCAACCTAAATGTCCATCAACAGATGATTGGGTAAAGAAGATGTGGCACATATATAAATGGAATATTACTCAGCCATAAAAAAGAATGAAATTGAGTTATTTGTAGTGAGGTGAATGGACCTAGAATCTGTCATACAGAGTGAAGTAATTCAGAAAGAGAAAAGCAAATACGCATATATGTGGAATTTTAAAAAGTGGTACTGATGAACCTAGTGGCAGGGCAGGAATAAAGACGCAGGCATAGAGAACGGACTTGAGGGCATGGAGGGGAAGAGGAAGCTGGGATGTGGTGAGAAAGTAGCATTGACATATATACACTACCAAATGTAAAATGGACGGCTAGTGGGAAGCTGCTGCATGGCACAGGGAGATCAGTTTGGTGCTTTGTGACGACCTAGAGGGGTGGGGTAGGGAGGGAGGGAGGGAGGCTCAAGAGGGAGGAGGTATGGGGATAGATGTATAGATATAGCTGATTCACTTTGTTATACAGCAGAAACTAACACAACATTGTAAAGCATTTATACTCCAATAAAGATGTGGAAAAAAAAAAGCAAGCAGATGTCCATACAAAGATTTAAGCATGAATATTCATATGAGCTGTATGTGTAATTGCCCAAAACTGGAAACCAGTTTTGATTGTGGAAATAAGTGAAATGTCCATGAACAGATGAATGGATAAAAGTGTGGTATACAACTAGAGAAAAGCCCGTATACAGCAATGAAGACCCAACGCAGCCAAAAAAAAAGACAAAATTTTGGTATAACCATACAGTGGAATACTACTGCCCAATAAAAAGAAAGGAAGTATAATTGATACATGCAACAACATGGGTGAATTGCTAATTCTGTGAGTGATGGAAGCCAGACAGGAAAAGTACATACTGTATGGTTCTAATTTTTATAAAATTCTAAAAAAGCAAATTTATCTATAGTGACAGAGAGGTGCTTAATAGTTTGAGTAGGGTGGGTAGGAATGAGAGGGCGGGATTACAAAGAGGCAGAAGGAAACTTTTGGAAGTTATGGATATGTTGATTATCCATTACTGATTGTAGTGATGGTTTCATGCATGTATACATATGTTAACGCTTTCCAAATTTCACACTTTAAATACATGTAGTATACTGTATTCAATTATAACTCAATAAACTCTATCTTTAGGAAATAATCATAGATACCACAAAAATGTATTTATAAGGATGTTCATTGCAGAAATATTTATAGTAGCATAAAAATTCAGAGGCAGATTAAATGTACCATAATAGTAGTAGGTAAAGTAAGTTGTTGTTCTACATAATAAAAATAAGTATAACACATTTATATAATATGAGATTTGTGATGGATTTTTACTGACCTGGGGAAAGGCACACAATGTTAACAAAGAAAAGCAGGATATAAAACCTTGAAGTATAATCACAATTTAAATATCCTCTCCCCCTCACACCCACTTATAGATAAAATTCCTGAAGGAGATGCACTAATATTGTCTCTGGGTAGCAATATTATGGATGGTTTTTTCTTTCCTGTTTATTCTTTTACCCCCATATTTTCCTAACTTTTTACAATAACCACAATTAACTTTTTTACCCCCAAAAGAATACCTTTTTAAAAGACAGTTACCCAGATTGCTGAAAATACTGATTCATTAATCATCAGCTACTAGATGTCTGCTCTTGCATGGTACTGGTGTCCTGCTTGTTCATATGTCCACACATTTGTCTGTTGTATGTTTAGTTTTGGTCACAACTCTTTGTTCCCTCCCTGGAGGTGGAGTATATTGACAGACTCAGCCATGCGACTTGCTGTAGCTAGTGAAATGTGAGCAGACAGGACTGAGGCCACTTCAGAGCAGAAGCTTTAGATGCAGTTGTGTGGTTTGGCTTGGCCACTGGAGCTCCTGCCCTCTGCAAGAGAACAGCATGACGCATGGGGCTGTTTCTCCATTCTGGGTCCCAGAGTGAGAAGACATGTGAAGCAAACCTGAAGTCATCTTGTCTGAACTGCAGCCCTCCTATAACAGGAGTGAGAAATAAAGGTTTGATGCTGGAAGCCTCTGAAATTTGGGAGACTGTGTGTTATCCAGCAAAAGCTGACCACTTCATATTGTCTATATAGACTGTAAGCTCTCAGATAGCAGGGACCAAAGTATAGCATAGCATAGCAGTGTATGTACCACAAAATCTAGAATCCAAGTCAAGAGTCTCTGATGCCTTAAACTCCACATGATGGGGTAGAGATTTGTGGATGAGGGGTATGGGCTTAGGCGAGGTGTAGCAATACTTAAAGATGCCTCTAAAAGGGAGAAGGAAAAAGAAAAGAGAGAAAGAAACCAAAATTTTGGAAATGGGGTAGTGAGATGACAGAATGAAGTGAGATTGTAGAGATGGAAAGAAGTGGGTGAAGATGAAGAGGAAAGGGAGAAACATATAATCAAAAAGTGATCAAGGGGCTTCCCTGGCGGCGCAGTGGTTGGGAGTCCGCCTGCCGATGCGGGGGGCGCGGGTTCGTGCCCCGGTCCGGGAGGATCCCACGTGCCGCGGAGCGGCTGGCCCCGTGAGCCATGGCTGCTGACCCTGCGCGTCCGGAGCCTGTGCTCTGCAGCGGGAGGGGCCGCAGAAGTGAGAGGCCCGCGTACCGCAAAAAAAAAAAAAAAAAAAAAAAAGATCAAGAAATTCTTTCCATCTTGGCCACCACAGGTATTCTTTCTCTTCTTAAAAATGGTGCTGAGATCATTTCCTTCTAAAATGCACCTTTCACCTCATTTTCTTAGCCAGAAAGTAGAAAATGCTCCAACGTAGGTTTTGATGAAAGTGTCTGCTGTCCTAGCAGCTCAGGGTACCTATGTTTCTTTTCTCTCCAAATGAGAGCTTCCTTTTAGGTTCTCTTGTGTACAGTGCTTTTTCTGGGTACTTGCCTCTGAATTTTCCTTTTCTCTTAACCTGCAGGTCTCCAGTTCAGGTCTACTCTGTGTACTTAACTTCTTCCAGGAAGATATCACATCTTCATCTTCATAAATGGCACCTGCCCACCTTTCTTGGAGGACAGGATTATTTGATGTTGAGCACCCAAGAAACGTCACTGAACATTGAGATGTAGGTGGCAAGAATTTAAATTCATATTTAATAACCAGCTCATCTTTTTTAATACCTAAAGACTTCTTTTTTCAAAAGAAAAAAAAACCTAATTATGCACAAAAGAAATTCACTGGGAATTAAATTGAAAAAAAAAGGTAAAGATGTTAACAATCCTTTAAAAAATAATTCAAATTAGAAACACTAATTATAGGAACTCCTTTATATAACATGAAACCTCAGTTCTCTGAGGCATGGGGAAGAGGGATGGTTGTAAAGCAGACTCGAAGAAAACAAAGTTTCTGATTTATGGGGGAATTTGTGTGAATGAGGAATAAAATTTCCCTTGAGGAAGTACTGCCCCATTCTGCTGATAATCTGTGTGATTCTTTCTGGGGAGACCAAAGGATATAGAAGGACCAACATTTAATTCTGGAATCAGGATCTAAGTGTTCACCATCTTGGACTTACAAAACCAGGAAGGAAGGAAGCCAGAATATTTCAGTTGTCCATCTGGTCAGATCAGGACCACGCGGTGAGTGAGTGATAAAGCTGGGATTTCTATCTGGGTATGACTCACCCAAAGCTTTTGCTCTTTTCACTTCTCCCTAAGGACAGGCAAGGATCACGATCAGCATCTGAGGGCTGTGTTTTCTGACTCTTTATCAAGGTTTTATTTGCCAATCATCAGACCACAGAGTAACGCCAAGGTGTTAAATGGTGTTTTTCAAACTCTGGGTTGTGTCCCGTTATTGGGTCATGAAATCAAATTTTAGAGCATCTCACCATGTATTTTTGAAAAACAGAACAGAATACAAAATAACAGACTGCACTGGATGCATGCAAAAAGAGTGTTGTGGGCTGAACTGTGTCCCTCCAAAGTTCATGTGTTGAAGTCCTAACCCCCAGCACTTCAGAAAGTGACTATATTCAGAGACAGAGTCTTTTTTTTTTTCTTTGGCCGCGCAGCATGCGGGATCATAGCTCCCCGACCAGGGATGGGACCCATGCCCCAGGCAGTAGAAGCACGGAGTCTTAACCACTGGACCATCAGGGAAGTCCTGGAGGTAGTCTTTAAAGTGGTAATTAAGTTAACACGCCACCATTAGAGTGTGTCCTAATCCAATATTTGGGTATACTTAGAAGAAGGAGGTTAGGACACAGACATACAGAGGGACAGTCATGTGAGGACCCAGCAAGAAGGCAGCCATATACAAGCCAGGAGAGAGGCCTCAGAAGGAACCAACTCTGTCAACATCCTGATCTTAACTTCTAGGCTCCAGAACTGTGGAGAAAATAAATTTCTGTTGTTTCAACCACCCAGTCTGTGGAACTTTGTTATGGCAGACCTAACAAATTAATACAAGGGTTAAGAATTATTTTGTGGAATTTAAATTTCAGTCACCCCCCCACACACACAGTCACACTCTTAATATAGATTTATAGCCTAAAATTATTGAAGAACGCTGAGTTAGAATGAGGCAACATTTCCATAATCAGGGAGTCAGCCATGGAGACCATCTGCGGCCACCCAGGGGAGGGCTGTGACGATAGGGCATAGACCCAATGCCCAAGCAAGCAAAGGCTGCCTGGATCCTCACGAGCAAGAAAGAGAAGCCCTTGGCTTCGCAGAAGGAAATCTCCTAACCTACCTGAAATTTTACCATGGCAAAAGGATGTATGTTAGAACAAAGCAGTGCTCTCTAAGTGCAAATTATTTACATTGATTTTTTTTTTTTCCTTAAGGGAGCAACTCATCACCCTGTGAGCTCAGCCATTTCGAATTTACCCATAGAAGCTTTGAAGAAAGCTGGACACTTTATAAGTCAGTAAGCTTCAATCTCACAAAATCCATGCCCAGAAGTTTACCAGCTGTGTTCACAGGAAAGCTCCTCTGGTTCTCATTCCATCTCTCTCTTCTTATTTTAGACCCTAATAGTTGAAAAAGAAGTGTTATTTTAACTTTAAAACATTAAAAAGGCACTGCATTTGTTGGCCAAAATCAAGAGTGGATCTTCTCCTTTGATTCAAGTCTAATTCTTGGTGATGACGTCAATCAATATTTCAGGACACCTAGGATCCTCAAAGAGTCATTTTGCTTTCCCCTTATTTTCTATTCAAAAAATATAATACATCTTTTAGATATAATCAAGCAGACTTCTGTTCTGTTGGTGAGATGATTTATGTTTGCACGGGTCTGAGCCAGACCAGGACCGTCCTACTTGCAGAGGACCCTACAACTGCTCAGAAGGAGGAGAAAATGTGGGACCTTTCACAGCCTCTCTTGGCGCAAATGTGACTGACAGCAACAACGTCCAATCACATCTCCATTGCCTGATTGGGGCAGGCCTAATGGACCCGCCCCTTTCGGTTCTTTGGAACAGATCTCTTGCAAAAGGTTTGCAAGCATCCATGTATTTAATTTGTTGCAAAGCTGTGAAATTTACAACTCTGAAGGAGATAGCACCCAGCTTTTATTTCTTGAATACAACACTTATGGATATTGGTTTTTTTTTTCTCCCAGAAGGAAGGAGTAAAATTATAAATGGAGAGGATGAGTAGTGCCAGGTTTTTAAAAGGGATTTTGACCGGAGATCTCCCAGAACAATCAACCAGAATTCTAGCATTCTAGTCCCACTATTCTAATTAGAAATATTTCACTCAAAGCTAGCAGTCTGGCTCCCTAGTTTACAGCAGACTGGAAGCAGCAAATAGGAAAGGCAAGTACGATGACAAGCACAAAAATGACAGCTAACAGAATAATAAGAATAGTGACAATCAAAATATTAGAGGGAGACTTAAGAATTTGGAAGCCATCTCCTGGGCACACCTGGTGAAGGAACATCCCACCCAGCATAACTTAATAGCCCCTGGCTCTGTTTCAGACCAGAATGACAATATGGAGTAATCACGAAGACAAACTATGATTCTGTTGAGTAATGACGAAGATTCTCGCTTTGACCAAACCTTAGTTGGACTCCTCTAAGCCTTCTTCTCAGCTGGGCCTCCACCTTGACCCCTCTCCCTTCAGGGTTTGCATAGCCTAGCTGTAGCAAGAATCCCGCTAAGTCAGTTTAAAGAGAATCTCTCTACTCGATATCTTGATATCACTCTTGATATGTGATCAAATTCTTCATCCCCCACCCTTGATATCTGATCACCTTGGCTACCTTCAGCAAGACCCCCTTACTCTTGATGTCTCCTTTTATAATTTCCCATCCACTGGCCCCCTTACGCTGGCCCTTGCCTATAAGTTCCAACCCATCTTTGCCTTCAGAGTTGAGCCCAGTCTCTCTCCCTTGTTGTGATAGTGTTGACACCTATTGCAATAACCCTAAATAAAGTCTTCCTTACTGTTTTAACAAGTGTCAGAATGATTTGTTCTTTAACAGTCATCAGGAAGACAAGCCTTTCATAGCAGCTTGGATGTAGATGCTTCAGCTGTTTACTGTCCTGCTCCCAGGAAGTTTAGGCACTAGCTCCTGGCCACTTTACTCTGGGTAGCCCAAAATCTGAGAGGAGGAGCTAAAATGATTATTATTTTGATAGGTTTATACCAAAGGCAGGGCTGTGTAAGTTGCTTCCTTTCCCAGCTGAACCCCAGCCCACATCTGCTTGGCAAGTGTCTCACCCTTGTGTGGGGTTGTATCCCCAGAGTAAGGGATGCCTTTTTCTAATCGTTACAGGGCCCCCTGTAAACTGTGTACCTGTTGGGCTCATCTACCTGGAGGGTTACATTGAAACACTCGTCAGAGGTGTGGTTTGGAAAAGTATTCTGAACACAGGTGTGGGATGGGTAACAAAGGCAAAAGATAATTTTGTCCAATACATTCAGTAGCAAATCAGCTGTAACAGAAAGAAAAACAAATACAGTTGACCCTTGAACAACATGAGTTTGAACTGAGCGGGTCCACTTACACAGGGATTTTTTTTCAATAGTAAATACTATGGTACTGCATGATCCACTGGTTGGTTGAAACTGCGGAGGCCGAACCGTGGATATGGAGAACCACGTATATGGAGGGTTTACTATAAATGGAGGGTGGCGCTCCTAACCCCCATGTTGTTCAAGTTTCAACTGTCTCTGCAGGTTGAGTCTCTACTCGAGAGGCCAGTGGTTCTCCAACCTCATTGTGCCCCAGAATCATGGGGGAGCAGCTTCCCAGGCCACACCCACCAGCAATTGGATTCAGTAGCACTGGGCTGGGGGCCTGGGAATCTGTGTTTTAAATAAAAGCTTATGTAATTCGGATCCTTGAGGCTCACACGACTCTGCCCAAGGAAAGAATTGCTTTCATAGGGAGATTTTGGTTGTCCAAGGCAAAGTCTGCATAACGTCTGGAAGAGGAGATGTGAACAGTGATGGAGCTGTATCATTATGTATAATCAAATAGCAGGAATCTGGAAATTGCTGGAAGCCTGTAAGGGAGGAGGTTCTAGAAAGATGGAGAAGGCTTCTTTCATTAGAGGAGGGGCCCAGCAACTTGGTAAGAGCCAGGGCCTGAGGAGAAGATGGGCCGAGCAAAGTTCCCAGTGGTGAGAATAAACAAGGAACATTCCAGAACACTGATGTCAACTATTTAATTATAAGTTGCTTACTATTACGGGTTATAATCCCTTTCTATTGCCCTTGAACCCTCAGTAATTCTGTTATGAAAACTGGTTTTGTGCCATTAGTCATTTGTGGATAAAGAAGAGGCCCAGCCCAAGGGCCAGCATGGAAAGGGGGCCAAGAGCTTCAGTTATGAAAAGGAAGCAACACAAAACCCACTTTCCGTCTCTGTGAAGTTTCCTATTTTAGGTACCTCGTATGAGTGGAATCATAAAATATTTGTCCATAGCAAACCCCAGCTCAGAAGGGATGGGCTGCAAATCCTTCCCCCAAAGGTCCTAAAGCCTTGGTGTCCTACCTTTTTTGAGCAAATACCTTTATCAGTAAGGAAAAATTGTAAGCATGCCCCTCTGATATATATGTATATTTATTTTTGTCAATAACATACATGTGCTACTATACTAATATA
Organism: Phocoena phocoena; assembly: GCF_963924675.1. Classification (NCBI taxonomy): domain Eukaryota; kingdom Metazoa; phylum Chordata; class Mammalia; order Artiodactyla; family Phocoenidae; genus Phocoena; species Phocoena phocoena. The sequence goes on from NC_089222.1 coordinate 133,691,703, forward strand.
TTATCAACATTACAAAACACATATAAAAATCGAGGTTAAAAAGGAAGAGATGGGAAATTAATACAAGAGTTCTAATAATTTACTGTCTCCCTGCAACCATGGGCTAGGTTGAGGGACCACTAGAGCACATGGGCTCCACATCGGAAGGCCTGACTGAAAGGAAGGTGACATTTACGTAGGGGAAGGACAGACCTTGCTGCTCTGTGGATGAGGCCTCTTTAGTTGGCAGTCACTTGGGTTACTCAGCCACCCGAATTACAGGAGAACGGTAAGGAAGGAGACAAGAATCTATGCTCCCGGTAAAAGGAAGGTGCTTTGTGTGCTTCTCAGACTGTGGTCAGTAAATCCTCTCTCAGAGAAAAGCCATGGGAAAAGATACCTTTGTTATAACCAGCTGTGGTCACTAATTAAAAGGGGGAGGGAAAACCCAACTTCCTCAGGGCAGTGACCTTGAAACAGTCAATTTTTGGTTGCTGAGCAGGTATTCCAGGGCTCTTGTTCAGGAATCTTTGGGTTCTCATAGAACCAAGAGCAGGATGAATGTGACTCCCTTCACCAGGACTCTGGCCCCAGCTCTTTGTTCCTGTGTGTGTGAAGGTAAGCTATCTATTTTTCTTTAAAAAAAATTTTTTTATTGGAGTGTCGTTGATTTACAATGCGGTGTTAGTTTCAGGTGTACAGCAAAGTGAATCAGTTGTATATATACATATATCCACTCTTTTAAAGATTCTTTGCCTGTATAGTGGGCCCCAGCTCTTGCTTCTTCAATTTAATTTAATTTTTAAAAATTGCAGTAAAATACATAAAACATAAAATTTGCCATTTTAACCACTTTAAGGTGGCATTAAGTACATTCAAAGGGTTGTGCCACCATAACTACTATCTGGTTCCAAAACATTTTCATCACCCCACACAGAAACTTTGTACCCATTTGTTGGAGGAGGTCATTGAGAGGATGTGACCACCAGTTGAATCATGAGCTAGACCTGGGCAATCAGAGGCATCTCACCTCCTCCCCTGTACCTTGGAAGGTACGTTCTGCCCACTGTTCTCAGCATGGGAACTACTTTGAAGGACGCAGCCTTGGAAGAGCAATGTGTTGTTGGGATCATCTGGACGGTTTATATGTGACTGAACCCCGTTCAGTCCTCTCTATAAACTTTTAAGATTCTGGCAGACGGGTGCAGAGATCTACTCGTCTTGTAGTGGCCCAAGAAAAACCTCTTGCTTATTAAGACCGCCACCTACTCATCTGGAATGATCTGTCTCTTCCTTGGTTTCTCCCTGTCCTCTGTGTACAGGGGCCAGTTTTACCTGGGAAGCTCCTGAGAGTTTGAACCTGTACCATTAAGCAATAACTTTCCATTCTGTCCTCCCAATGGCCCTCATTCACCTCTAAGAGTGGGATTGCTGGGTTATATGATAATTCTATGCTTAGGTTTTGGAGGAACTACTAAACTGTTTTCCACGGTGGCCACACCAGTTTACATTTTCAACATCGATGTGTGGAGCTTCCAATTTCTCCAAGTTCTTAACAACACTTGTCAATTTCTGTTTTTGTTTTTGCTTTTATAGTCATCCTATTAAGTGTGAAGTGGTATCTCATTGTGGTTTTCATTTGCATTTCCCTCATGACTAATGATGTTGAGCATACTTTCATGTGCTTATTGGCCATTTGTGTATCTTCTTTTGTTCATTTTAAAATTGGGTTGTTTGTTTTGTTGTTGAGTTGTAGGAGCTCTTTATATATTCTGGATATAAAATCCTTATCAGATGTAGAATTGACAGATATTTTCTCTCATTCTGTAGGTCGTCGTTTTGTCTTTTGATGGAAAAAATGTTTTCATTTTAATCAAGTCCAGTTTATCTATGTTTTCTTTTGTGGGTTGTGCTCTCGTGTTATATCTAAGAATCTGAGAGTTGCCAAATTGAAGGTTATGAAGAGTTACCTCTATGTTTTCTTTTAAGATTTCTATGGTTTTAATTATTATATTTAGGTCATTGATTCCTTTTTTTTTTTTTTTTTTGTGATACGCGGGCCTCTCACTGCTGTGGCCTCTCCCTTTGCGGAGCACAGGCTCCGGACGCACAGGCTCAGCGGCCATGGCTCACGGGCCCAGCCACCCGGCGGCATGTGCGATCTTCCCGGACCGGGGCACGAACCCGTGTCCCCTGCATCGGCAGGCAGACTCTCAACCACTGCGCCACCAGGGAAGCCCCCGTTGATTCCTTCTGAGTTAATTTTTGTATATAGTATAAAGTACGTGTCCAACTTTATTCTTTTGCATATGAAAATCCAGTTGTCTCAGCACCATTGGTTGAAGAGACTGTTCTTTTCCCACTGAATGGTCTTGAACCTTGGTCAAGAGTAAGTTGATGCATATATGTATGGATTTATTTCTGGACTCTCAATTCTATTCTGTCTATCCTTATGCCAATACTACACTTTGGAGATTCCTTTCTCTTTGTAGTAAGTTTTGAAATTGAGAAGTGTTGAGTTCTCCGACTTTGTTCTTTTTCAAGATTGCTTTGGCTATTCAGAGCTCCCCCCCAACCTTCACCAATTCCATAGGAATTTGAGAATTGTTTTTCTCATTTTTAAAAAGAAAAAGTTGTTGGAATTTTGATAGGGATTGTGTTGAATTTGTAGATCACTTTGGGTCCAGCTCTGGCTTTTTTCTGGAACTATGAGGACTATTGAGAAGCTTCTCACCTGATTCCAGAGGGTTTAACCTTGGAACTTCTTAGCCAGGAGGCTCAGCAACTTCCCAGCACTCTGTCCATGGTGAGTTGGAACAGTGAAGCCAGTCAGAACATTCAGTGCCTGTCTTCCCTTCCAGTACTTGCTAAGTACATCACTCAAAACACCAACACATCTCTCTCTTGCATTTGTTCCAGCCTGAAGACCACACTTCAGAACCCACTGTCTTAGTGGGTTGATGAATCAGCACCCAACTGAGGAACTGAAATTGGACCAGCTGGGTGTTCTGAGGCTAATTGAGAAGCAGACATTGAACTAACTCTTAGTTTTCCAGTAACTCTTCTTTTATGAATGTATTTTAGTACTTTTGTACTTAAATATATTTTGCAACCTATATACATATTGGTTAGGAATGCATTCAGTTGCATGTAACAAAAGATTTACTTTTCTCATACAATAAGAAGTCCTAATGTAGGTGGTTCCTGGCATTAGTTCAGGCATTCAAAGACTGTAGGGCTGGCATCTTGGCAGTTCTTTTTGCCTTTCACTCACAATCTCAAGATGTCTTCACCACTCCAAATATCACATTTACATTCATAACAGGAAAGGGTGGGAGGGGCACCTCAGAGCTTATATCAAGGAGACAGAAGCTTTTCTAGAAGCCCACAGAAGTCTTCCTATTATATTTTGTTAGCTAGGATTGTGTCCCATGGCTCTCTGTAGTTGCAAGAGATCTGGGAATTTAGGGAGCAGGATTGCCATGACTGGCTTCAATCCTGATCCATTGCTCGGAGCTGGGTACATTACCTTCCTAAACAAACCCGGGATTCTGTGGGCAAGGAATAAGTAGGGGTAGGATATCAGTACAGTGTATACTAGTACATGCAAATACATATTTGTAGTTATTTTATTATGTTTCCTTAACATTTTCTACCTCGTGTGAGCTTGTTCTCATCCCTGATATTCTAATACCAGAAGTCATCTCATCCTCTTTATTTCTCTGTTGGGCCTACACAGTGGTTTGATACATTGTGATTACACAGTAAATAAGGAGTGGTTTCACCAACAGGGAAGCTGGAAAGTTGCCCTGTTTAAGAGAATATGCACAAGAGAGGGCTGGAAAGTGCTGTTCCTTTTCTGTTGATGAAAGTCTGACAAGGTGAGTGTAGGGAAGGCAGGCTGTGCTCATCTTGTCAGACTGTAAGCCAATTCAAGCAGAGTTACAGGCTCTGTGTTTTTAAGGCCATGAGTTCACACTATCCACGGTAGGCTTCCTATACACTTCCTATATACATATACTTTAAACGTTAAAAACACTTTATTTTCTTGCCCTTTAAGGGAAATAAACAGTGTTTCAAAAAAAGCATCTCATCAATGATTCAATCAAAGAAATATCTTAATGAGAAGACAAATAGGAAAATATTCCTAACATTGCATTTGGGTAGATTTTGATAGTTAATTTAGATTTCCAAACGTGAAAGTAAATTAAGAGGCTAAATACTTGAAAGTCAAAAATTTCCCATATTTGAAATTAAAGTCAATGAATTGATCACATTCGCTGAATGTAGCTAGTAAAAAGTGTTAATTTATGGCTAAGTAATTAAACAGGGAGACAGATGGAGAATCAAATGAGTTTTCCTCACATCCGAATTTGCATACTGTTTCTGATGGTGCATACTCTTAACTGCTCTATATGGTGCCCTCCAGTATTGGAAGCACGTGGAGAGCTATTCGTGTCAGTTTTGCTCATGCATCCCTAATAAAAGAAAAGGGACTTAGATAAAATACAGAGCTCAGTTATGTTCTCTCCTGTTTCTCACTCATTCATCCCTTTTGCTTCCATTTCATGATGGGGAGAACAAGCAAGTGCGAAATTCTCTCTAGTCTCCGTTGTGTAATGGAAAATGCACTGGTTTAGGAATCAGAAGACTAGCTTATTCTACCCTTTTCAGTAACTAGCTGTGTGACATTGGGCAACTCTCTTCTCTCTAGTCCCCAGTTGCCTCATTAGCCATTAGAGCTTGCTGTTGACTAGAATATCTCTAGAAAGTATGGCGTCGTGGAGAAAGCAAGGGTTCTTCTTTTGTTCTTGGATCAACCACATACCAGCTGAGTCATCTTGGACAAGTTACCTTGACCACTGTGTGCTATATCCAGTGCTCGGTAGAGAGGACCTAAGAGTCTATGTCCCTGGGATGGCATGAAGAAATACAACTCTGTGACCTAGACTTGAGCTGTCAGACACTGCTCCTCTCCCACAGACACTAACGCAGAGCTGTGCAAAGGAGGGAAGCAATTCCTTTATCATTGTTTACAGAGATTCACTTTTAACCTTTCACTGGATTTTTAACCTCTCATGGATAGCAAAGACCCAATGACCAGGTGCCAGTTAGTTTTACAGTCCATTTCATTCTCACTTTTGTGTTGTAGCCAGTTGTTTGGGATTACAAAAGTACTAAAGTCTTTTTTTTTAAGGTTCTAAAAGATGTCCATGGTGGGTATCACTCTCTGGAAACCAGGTTGCCTTATTTTCCTCAAAGTACCTTGATTTACTTCTTAATGTCTTAATGTGATAGCAAATCAATATGCTCTGGGCTTCTCTGGTGGTGCAGTGGTTGAGAGTCCGCTTGCCGATGCAGGGGATGCGGGTTCGTGCCCCTGTCTGGGAAGATCCCACATGCCGCGGAGCAGCTGGGCCCGTGAGCCATGGCCGCTGAGCCTGTGCGTCCGGAGCCTGTTGCTCCGCAACGGGAGAGGCCACAACAGTGAGAGGCCCGTGTAACGCAAAAGAAAAATAAAGCTCTGTCCTTCCCTACCCAAGAGGCAAGAACCGGGTCCAAACTGGGCAACTTAGATTCTCCTCTAACTTAAATCTTACACAAAATGAATTAAGAACGGGTACTGTGCATTCTTCCTTTGTCTCTCCGGTTCTGCTCCCCAGCCATCTATGCGGCTCAGTATCTTGGAAAGTTGATCCATCAACAGCGTTGATCCATCAACAGCGTCCATCAGTGGACTTCCTTGACCTCTGGATTCCATTTGTGTTTGGCCATTGGAAGGCACTGGTGGGAGGCCCGAAGGTAGAACAAGGGTGAACCTGGGGTCTTTTTTCATCTTCTTCCCTGCCTGCCAGGCACTGTGGGCTGGCTCTTTCCCTTTACTATTGGCTCAGCTCCATGTATCCGCCCGAGAAATTAATAATTTTTTTCCAGTTTAGTACCACCACAAGTGGCAGTCCTGTTCATTACTCTTTAAAAACTAGTATCAGTGTGAATTGAGAACTGGAAGCTCTGCAGTTTTGTGTATGTGTATTTTTAAACATCAGAATTAATTTATAACTTCTTTCTTTTCTTGGCAAACATTTTTCAATCAAAGCATTATTGTGTTTAGGGTTGTCTATTTCCTCATTCATAGTTATTAATCATTAAAAAAATTAGATACAATGAACATAAGATTCACCCTTTTAAAGTGTACAATTCAGTGGCTTTGGGTTTATTTACAAAATTGTGCAATCATCTCCACTATCTAACTTCAGAACATTTTTATCGTTCCAACAAGAAATCCCATACCCAGTAAGCATTCATTCCCCATTCCTCACTGACAACCACTGATTTACTTTCTGTCTCTATGTATTTGCCTATTTGGGATACTTCATATAAATAGAATTATGGGTTATGTGGTCTTTTGCGACTGGCTTCTTTCACATAGCATAATACTTTCAACATTCATCCAGGTTGTAGCATGTTTTAGTATTCCTTTTTATGGCCAAAAAAATATTCCATTGTATGAATATACTACATCTTGTTTATCCATTCATCAGTTGATGGACATTTTGGTTATTTCTCCTTTTTGGTTATTATGAATAATAATGCTATGAGTATTCATGCACACGTTTTTATTCAAACATCTGTTTTCAGTTATTTTGGGTGGATATCAAGAAGAAGAATTACTAGATCATATGGTAATTCTGTGCTTGTTTTTGAAGAATTATCAAACTGTTTTCCAAAGTGGCACTACTGTTTTACAATCCCATCAGCTATGTATGAGGATTCCAGTTTCTCCACATCCTCACCAACACTTGTTATTGTCTGTCTTTTTGATTGTAGTCATCCTGGTGGGTGTATCTTATTGTGGTTTTGATTTGCATTTCTCTAATGACTAATACTGTTGAATATCTTTTTATGTAGTTATTGTCCATTTTTATGTTTTCTTTGGAGAAATATCTACTCAGATCATTTGTTCACTTTTTTATATTATTATTTTTTTTTGCAGTACGCGGGCCTCTCACTGTTGTGGCCTCTCCTGTTATGGAGAACAGGCTCCGGACGCGCAGGCTCAGCGGCCATGGGCCACGGGCCCAGCCGCTTCGCGGCATGTGGGATCTTCCCGGACCGGGGCACAAGCCCGTGTCCCCTGCATTGGCAGGTGGACTCTCAACCACTGTGCCACCAGGGAAGCCCTGCTCACTCTTTAATTGGGTTGTCTTTTTATTGTTGAGTTGTAACTTTTTTATATTGTAGGTGCAAACCACTTATCAGATATATGAATTACAAATATTTTCTCCCATTCTGTGGATTGTCTTTTCACATTCTTGATGGTGTTCTTTGAGGCATAAAAGTTTTTAATTTTGATGAAGTCCAATTTATCTATTTTTTTCTTGAGTTTCTTGTGCTTTTAGTGTCATATTTAAGATACCAAGATCCTAGGAAATATTTTATATTGCAATATTTCCTCTCTCCCATGAAATTCTGAGGAGCTATATTAGATATTCTAACTTTATCCTACGAGTCTCTTTTAAAAAATATTTATTTAATTAATTTATTATTTATTTTGACTGCACCAGGTCTTAGTTGCAAAAAGCGGGATCTTCATTGCAGCATGTGGGATCTTTCTTAGTTGTGGCATGTCAACTTCTTAGTTGTGGCATGCAAACTTTTTAGTTGCAGCATGCATGCGGGATCTAGTTCCCCAGCCAGGAATCAAACCTGGGCCCCCTGCATTGGTAGCGTGGAGTCTTACCCCCTGGACCACCAGGGAAGTCCCCATCCTACAAGTCTCTTAACTACTCTTCCATCTGTTTTTCTTTCTTTCTTTCATTTCTTTTTCCAGTTTTACTGAGACATAATTGGCATACATCACTGTGTAAGTTTAAGGCATACAGCATGATGGGTTACATGATTTACATATATTGTGTAAATATTTACATATATCGATATTTAATGATTTACAAATATTTATATATATTGATTTACATATTTTATGAAATGATTACCACAATATATTTAACTAACATCTATCTTCTCATATGGATACAATAAAAAGGAAAAAAATGAAGAAAAAAGGACAAAACATTCTTTTGTGATGAGAACTCTTAGAATTTACTCTCTTAATGTCTTTCCTATGTATCAAACAGCAGTATTAGCTATAGTCTTCATGTTGTACGTTCCATCCCTGGTATTTCCTTATGTTATAACTGAAGTTTGTACCTTTTGACCACCTTCCTCTAAGTCCCCCTTCCCACACCCTCTGCCTCTGGTAACCACAAGTCTGATCCCTTTTTCTATGTGTTTGACTTTTTAATTTTAGATTTCACGTAAAAGTGAGATCATACGGTGTTTGTCTTTCTCTGTCTGACTTATTTCACTCAGCATAATGCCTCCGTTGCTCATCCATATTATCTCAAATGATAGGATTTCCTCATTTTCATGGCCGAATAATATTCTGTTATACATGTATATGTATAACATATACCCAATTTCTTTATCCATTCATCCATTGATGGACACTTAGGTTATTTCCATGTCTTGGCTACTATAAATAATGCTGTGAACATGGGGGTGCAGGCATCTTTTGGAGTTAGTGTTTTCATTTCTTTTGGATATATTCCCAGAAGTGGAGTTGCTGGATCATGTGGTAGTTCTATCTTTAATTTTTTGAGAATCCTCCATACTGTGTCCCATAGTGGCTGTACTACATTTTTTTGTTTGTTTGTTTGTTTTCCTGTATTTCATTCTGAGTAATTTCACCATATCTATCTTCCAATGCATCAATTCTCTTTTTAGCTGTGTCTAATCTGCTGCTTTTCTGTTTATTAACATTTAATGTCATTTAATATATTTTGCATTTCTGGAATTTCTATTTGCTTTTTGTTTCAAATCTCCTTGTTCTCGTTTATAGTTATCTGTTCACTTTTTAGGGTTTCATATCTCCTATTTAAGTCTTTACTTATTTTAGGCATATTTAATTTTTATTATTTCCCACATTCTTCATTTTTAAAATCTTAAAGATTTAGGTTTCTAATCCTCTTATTTATATTGCAATATTTGTCTTATGGTCTCTGTGGATTGTGTGTGTGCTTACATACATACATATATATGCATATATGTATATATAATATATAATGTAATACATTTGAAAGTTCATCTTTCGCAAGGCTTCTATATTGTGGCAGTCTACTGTGGCTTTCTTTGCAGAGAATCTAAGAGATCATCTTGTATTTTCTTCTCCCCTGTGTTTTTTCCCTGGTCCAGGACCAATTTCTATATTAATTTCCAATTTGATGTTTCCTAGACTCTACAATTAGTAAAATTATAAACTCAGATATGTGAAGCAATGGCTTAAAGTTTTAATTTTCTTTTATTTTTTACCCAGAGCCCAAGCAGAAAGCAGACGAGCTTTCTTCCCTAACTACTGGCTCTGCTGATGGATGATATTTTCTGGTCCACTCTTTAGCTGAGGTTGCAGCTATTTGACAAGTAAACTCCATGTGGGGTTTTTCACTCTTCCTTCTTCATCTCACCCTGGGCCTCAGCTCCTTTCCCCACATGAACACTGAAACTCAAGTCCTTTGGTCATTTGGAACAGACTCCACCCACCTGCCCTTTTATCTGCAGTGTCAGCTCACACAGCAGTTTTCAGTTCTCTCTTCTACATGGCCCTGGGATTTCTTCTTTCTTTCTTGTGAGCTCAACTATAACATTTAAAAAGGTTTTTAAAAACTATATTGTAGGGACTTCTCTGGTGGCACAGTGGTTAAGAATCTGCCTGCCAATGCAGGGGACATGGGTTTGATCCCTGGTTTGGGAAGATCCCACATGCCATGGAGCAACTAAGCCCGTATGCCACAACTACTGAGCCTGCGTTCTAGAGCCTGCGAGCCACAACTACTGAGCCCACGTGCCACAACTACTGAAGCCCACATGCCTAGAGCCCACACTCCACAGCAAGAGAAGCCACCCAATGAGAAGCCCGTGCACCGCAAGTAAGAGTAGCCCCTGCTCGCTGCAACTAGAGAAAGCCCACACACAGCAACGAAGACCCAACACACCCATAAATAAATAAATAAATAAACAAAACAAACCCCCCATAAAATCCCCTATATTTTAGGCAGCATATATAGGAGTTTTGGGAGGGGGCTTTATTTTATCTCAGCCTGTCATCTTGCCAGCACAGCTTGCCCCCTCCCATTATTGTTTTTAAAAAGTCTTTTGCTGAGAGCTCACTGTTACTGGAATAATATGAGCATTAGGCTCCTATGTCTAGCAGGCTACCCTTACGGGAAGAGAGAGAAGGAGAGAGATCTAGTAGGGAAAGGAATTCTTGTTGCATTGATAGTATCATTTTGAGCCAGTTCTCTAAACTTATCAGTTTTTTAGAGACTTCCCTAACATGCAGTCTGAACACAGGGGGTTGAATTATTGTTTTAGGACTAATTACCCAATATGTGAATTATTAGATATTTTTTATTTGTTTTTTTCCCTTCTATTTATTAGCATCTCTTCTGTTGGCTGGATCATGGAAAAGACGTCATAGAAAACCCTTAAAACTAATAACAATCATTAGCATCTCTGATAGAACTGTGATTGGAAAGACGTAGAAACAATTGGCTGAAATAAAATCAGAATTTTTACCATCTCTGCTCTTGTCCTCTTAGTCTGTATAAAGGAATCTGACAACTAATTCTGAAACTTCCTATAAGACCCTACTGTTACTATGGAAATTTTAAACTCTACTCTATGGACCTATAGAGAGTTCCCCAGAGAGTCTTCAAAGAATTCTGCAGGAAATAATCTATCTGTTTATTTATTCAACAAATACTCACTGAGTGCTGGTCAGATGTCTGACACTGGCTTGAGTGTGGCCTTTGGGGAGATAGAACTGCCAAGTTCCTGGCCCCCACTCTTTCAACCAGAGCAATTCTGCTGGTATCAGTTTAATAGTTGGTGTTGGTTCTGCTGCTTAAAGAAAGTTTGAAATCGTCTCTGATATAGTACCCTTGTTTAAAAGAAGTTTCTATTAAGCAAAGCTATTTGGGGGCTATAGCCTTATAGTCATATGTGTAAATAAATTATGCATCCAGCTCAATGATAAGCATATAGTGGGCACTGTGTGTTATTCAGGGTAGGTTATATGAAGCTGCTATAACAAATGACCCCCAAATCTCAGTGGCTTACAACACAAAAGATTTATTTCTTGCTTATATGTATATTTAATTAAATTTTTATTGGAGTATAGTTGATTTACAATGTTGTGTTAGTTTCAGGTGTACAGCAAAGCAAATCCATTTATACATATACACATATCCACTCTTTTTTTAGATTCTTTTCCCATATAGGCCATTACAGAGTATGGAGTAGAGTTCTCTGTGTTATACAGTAGGTTCTCATTAGTTATCTATTTTATATACAGTGGTGTGTATATGTCAATCCCTCAGCTTATCCCTCCTCCCTTTCACCCTTGGTAACCATAAGTTTGTTTTCTACATTTGTGACTGTATTTCTGTTTTGTAAATAAGTTCATTTGTACCATGGTTTTTAGATTCCACATATGCACAATATCATATGATATTTGTCTTTGTCTGTCTGACTTACCTCCCTCAGTATGACAATTGCTAGGTCCATTATTTCTTGCCTATACTGTATGTCCATTGCACATCTTTTGTGGCTCTGTTTACATATCCTCCTACTTTGGGACTCAAGCTGACAGAGCAGACTCAAGCTAAAACATTGCTGGCCCATGGCAGTGGTAAAAACAGAACATGGCAAAACTTACTTTGCTTCTTACAGCTTCTGCTTGGAAATGACACGTCACTGCTACAGACTTTTCACTGGCTAAAACAAGTTATATGGCTTCACCTTCACTGGCACAGGGAAATATAAACTTTCCGTAGGGAGGGGCAGCAAATATTTGAGAACGATCATGCAAAGTGCTATAGTATTCAGTAAATGTTTGTCAGTTAAACAACTCCATACAATAAATAATCACGTACCAATGCATTCTCAAATCCCAACCCTATAAGCCATTATCTCTGAGTAGAAGTCCACGACTGTGTGCTTTTTTGAATTACGAGAAAAGCTGAAATGAGGTTAAAATAATCTTGAGGTTTTTATTACTACAACTAAGTAAGAACTTCCCTCCATCATTGGGTAAAGAAACCGCAATATCCATTCCCTCAATCCTACATCTATTGTGTCTTTTCAAAATAATATTAGAAGGAAAAACGTCTGGAACTTTTAAAGATTTAGAAGAAATTCACATCAGCAGAAAGCCAGGCTGTAAATCCCAAGAAACTGAGAAGCTTAGTTCCAGAGCCAGATTGTATAAGACAGGGCTTAAAAAGTAATCTGGAGCTATCCTATGTAAAACTCATTGTCTGCCAAGAGGAAGCCTCAAAGGGGGTTGCAGAGAATGAAGTAATGAAATGGATTCCAGACTACCATGAGGATTTTCTTGATTCAAGCAAGACCAACTTACCGAATCATGCTCTGTGTGAATCTATGATTTCCCTCTTTCTGCAAAAAAATGAAGGAAAGCATATAGATATTCTTGCTGGAGCTGGAATACATAGAGAAAAGATACTTATCTGTGCAAAAAGATACCTAAAGGGAAGCTATGACTGGACTCTGCAGTGCAAATGGCAGAAATTAGATTCAAACTGCTTTTAGAGAAAGGGAATAATACTGGTTCTCAAAGCTGAAAAGCCCGGAGATGGATTTGGCTTTAGGTATGGCTGAATCCAGAGTCTCATGTCATGTTGTGTCATTTCTGTCTCTTGTCTCTCCTTGTTTCTGTTTGGCTTTATTCTACAGGCTGGGTTACCCCCATCCAGGTTGTCCTCACCAGGGCCTTGACCTGTGCATCCCACACCTGCCTGGGCTGAGCATTCGGACATCTCTGGAGCTACCTGCAGCCGAATCATCAGGTCTTTAGGCTGCTGCTAGCCTGTGTCTCTCCTTCCTTTGCAGCTGATCTGGGCCTCCTTGTGAGCACCCGCTGAGGTGCTCTAGCTCTCACGCTCTACCATTTGCTGCTTCTGCAGGGCCTCAGCGTGACTTAGCGTAACTCAGCCGATGCTGCTGTCTCTGTAGGCTTTCCCCACAGGTTTTTCATATGCCCGCATCATTGCCCCTGCCAGAGCACGCCCTACCACCAGGATACTTTCCCAGGCCACCACCAGTGAAATCTTCAGCAATTGAGCTGCTGCTTTGTGACCTACCTACCAACCCAGACAGCATCCTCTTCGCCCACCACGTGGTGGATGAGGTAGTCACAAATCCCCATCTTTCTGCCTGTATTGTCTGACCTCCCTTGGCATCGCTTAAGCTTCCTCCCAGAAGCAGACATTGAAATGGGCTTAAGCAGCAAGGTTTTTATTAGGGCAGATGCCTGTGAGAAAATGGGGAAGGCGGCCAGGAAAATTCAGGAGAGCTAGCAGACCTCAAGAGAAGGGAGGGAGAGTTGGGCGGAAAGGTCCCAGACCGACAAGCAGTTTAAGGAAGATTCTGCAAGGATGCCAGGTAGTTCTTGAGCCCACCTGGGGGTTGCCCATCTCCCAGGCAGGACCAGCTACATCATATGTAGGGCCCGGTGTGAAATGAACATGCAGGACCTCTTGTCAACAAATTTTTAACAGCAGAGCGTTCAACCAAGTACGGGGCCCTTATGAGTGGAATGTTCTGTGTGACTGCGTGGGTCTTGTGCCGGTGAAGCCAGACCTGCTCCCGGGCTGCCTTAGTATCCCCACTGTGCTCAATCACTGCCTGGGAGTAGCTCATGGGAAAATAGGTGGCCTCAGTACCACACAGTGGTAGATTTCAGAGCCCAGGGGGTGGGGCCCTTTTCGTGTGTGTGTGGTTTTTTATTTTTGTCTCTTAAGAAGGTTGAGGATGAACATGTTATCCTCTATTTCCAGCTAATACTTTGAAATGGCACTTTAATCCTGATGCAATTTGTTTGTATGAATGGTGTGAAGTGGGGATTTAAGTTTTACCCTTAGTTGATAACCATGTGTCCCATTATTTATTGAATGGCTGGTCTTTTCTGATTTAGATGCCCATTGTGTCAAATATTAAATTCGCATCTATACGTGGGTGACAGGAAGTGATAATGGAGTTGTTTTCGTCTTATTTTAGCTGGGTTCTCAAGAGATGCCGTGTCCCACTTTCCAAGTGGGAGAACCAGGAAGGGTTGGCAGAAGGGTTTTAAGTCTCTTAGTTTCTCGAAAATACAGGGTGCACAAAAGAGCTAAGAGGGAAGCCAGAGGAGGAACTTCCTTAGAGAGGGTGGTTGAGGAATTCGGGGTCTCTTCACCCCAAAAGGGAGGTAGGGGTGCTTGCCCTTCTTCCTAAGTCTAGGGAAAGGGGATCCCGTGGGACCACCCAGAGAGCTTGCTGTGCGTGTCCCACAGCTGGGGTGAGGCGGTAGGCTGGTGTTTGACTCATTCCAGAAAAACCTTAAGCTCAAGGATCTGCAGCTGCTCTGTGTGGCAAGGGCAGGTGGCCACCCTGCCCCGTTCCCCCTCCTTCCCCTCCCAGGGCTGCCCTCAGCATCTCCACCCTCCTGGGCATCACAGAAACCAACTTCGCAAACGGCACCAACTTGGCTCCTTGCCCTCCAGATTCCCACTGGGTCTGGGCATCGGGGAGAGTGGACAGGGAGACACAGGTGGGAGCATGTACCCCCAGCCGCCTCCCCACTGGGCACGGTTTGTGGAAGGGCTGCCGTCCACAGCTCCACACCCCTGCTGCCTCTCGCTCCTCCAGGCCCAGGGGTGAGAGGTGCTCCTGCTTTCCCGAGCTCAGAAGGCTTCCCTTCTCTGCTGGCTTCCCTCAACGCTGCCCACACTTTTATGGCTCGTCCTCCCTTCATTGAATCAGCTTGCATTTCCCTTCCGAGTGGGCCATCTGTTTCCCATGGGGAGGAACCTCGATACAATGGCTTTTTATCTTTTGGAAGAAGATCTTTATTCATTTCTTTTTCCTAATTCAAACTTTTTTTATGCTGAGTGCAGAAAACTTGGAAATTAGAAATGCATTGGAGAAAAGTTGGAGGGCTTAGCCTGACTGTTCTGTTTTCTCTGTTCTACCCCAATTCCTGGGTGATCTCATCCAGGCCCAGAGCTTCAATTCATCTATATGCTATGGATCCCCAAATTTATATACTCACCCATTCTTCTCCTCTGAGTTCCAGGTTTATGTGTCCAAAAACCTATTTACTATGTCCACCTGATGTCTGCCAGAGGTCCGGATCTTTCCCTGCACCCAGCCGCCTACGCGACCCTCCACCTGACACTCACTCCTCATGAGGCTGGGCTGTCTTAGCCATGGCACGCACCCACCCAGCTGCCTGAGCCCCAGATTTGGAGCCACTGTAGACTGTTTTCTCATTACTCCCCTCTCCTCCTTTCCTTCACCCCCTACATTGAATCCATCATCAATCCTGCTGCCCAACTTCCAAAATAGATGTCAAATCTGTGCCCCTCTCTCCACATTGTGGCCATGCCACTTGCCCAAGAGAACTTTGTCACTTGTCTGCACAGTGGCTTTTATAGGGTCTTCCTGCTTCCGTCTTCTTCCAAAAAGTCAGAGTTGTGTTACTAAAATGCAAATCAACAGTCGTCACCCTCACGCATCCCAGGATGAAGTCCAAACGCCTTACACTGAGCTGGAAGCGGAGCCACTGGATACAGTGGGGCAGTTTGTGTCCTGCTCTGGGCTCCTGGCCACCATGTCCACGGGCTGATATATGGCCTGAGCCTGGGTCCGTGTCCTGCCACAGGAAGAACCTCTGCTCCGAGGAGAGGGTGCTTTTCTCCAATCTGTGCAAAGGTTCCCTGACTGCTAGGCTCTAATGGCATCTAATGGCAGTGAGCATCACGGTCCAGCACCACATCTTATCGCTCTGCCCCTTGTTTCCAGGGCTTCAGCCACAGCAAATTCCCTCCCTCTATGAACATGCTCGTCCCCAGATCTGTGCAGTAGCGGTTGTGGGTATCTGCTTCTTGACTGTCCTTCCTTCTCAGTCTTTGGGTCTCTGTCCAAATATTGCTTCTTCAGAGAGGTCTTCCCTGACCACTTGAGTAAAGTGACTGCCACAGTCAATTCACACACTTACCTAATGATTCCATAAATATTTAACGAGTGCCTGCTAAGTGCCAGGCATTGTTCCATGTGTTGGAACAGTGGCTCAGATGAGAATTCCTGCCCACATGGAGGTTATGTTCCAGTGGTGAGAATCAGAGATCAGATGAAAAGGTACATTTTTTGTGTTAACTTGGCTAGGTCATGGTAGCCAGTGTTTGGTCAAATGCGTCTGGATGTTGCTATGAAGGTTTTTTTTTTTGATGTAATTAACATTTCAGTCAGTGGACTTTGAATAAAGAGGATTGTCCTCTGCTGTGTCAGTGGGCCTTGATCAGTCAGTTGACAGCCTTAAGAGACAAGACTGAGAGGTCTCCCGAGGAAGAAGGAATTCTGCTTCCTGCCTGCCTTAAGACTAGAGACTCCAACTTCTCCTCTTTCATGGGTCTCCAGCCTGCTGGCCTGCCTTGCAGATGTAAGACTTGCCAAGCACCCAATCATGTGAGCTAATTCCTTAAAATCACTCTCTCTCTCTTTCTATGTATATCTCCTATTGGTTCTGTTTCTCTGGAGAACACTGATTAATATGATAGGCAAGATAAAGAAGTAAAGTAGATTACATATACAGCAGATAGTAATAAAGAACAATAAAAAACAATGGAGAAAAACCCATAATCTTATTTATTATTCTTCACCGTCTCATGCTGTTCTGGTTGTCTTTGCTGTGTAACAAAGCACCCCAAAATTAGTGGCATTAAACAGCAATTATTTTATTGTGCTAACACATTCTGAGGGTGAGGAATTTGGAAAGGGCACCATGGGGATGAATATTCTCTACTCCAGGATGTCTTGGTCTCAACTGGCAAGACTCGAGGTGGAAAGAGCAGAGGCTGCAGTGGCTTGGGTGGCTTCTTCACTGACCTGCCTGGGGCCTAGGCTGGGCTGGCTGAGGGACGGGCTCCACTGAGACTGTTGACCCCAGCACCTCCACGTGCCTCGCCTGTGAGTTGGGTGTCTCACAGCACAGTGACTGGGTCCAGGGTGGGAGCATCCAAGGGGAGTGTTTGGGCAATGAGCATTCTGAGAACTCCAGGTGGAAGAGGCTTCGTTAACTGGGCGGTTAAGGGGGGTGGGGTAAGGAAATGTGTGAAAGTGGTCAAAGGCTACAATCTTCCAGTTATA